>NW_026849063.1:0-213797 GCF_030867785.1 Colletotrichum acutatum
TTCCAGGTGGTGGTGGCGGGGTTCCTCATGGTCGTAGATGTTCTGATGGATGATTGAGTGGGTTCGAGGCTGATAGCCGGCCTTGTGGCAAGTCTGAATAGGGGAGACGTGGGGCGCAGTAAACGGCTAGAAGGTGGGATGTGTGAGTTCTGAGATCGAGGAGAATAAGGGTATTGCTCGATTTTGACTACTTGGGACGACGGAACAGAGCTGGCATGGTTTCCGAGAACCTCGGATTAGACCCATCTGAGCATGAGTCTTGATATACTTTTCAGCTATGCTTAAAGCAGCTAGTCCTCAGCGTTGGGAGCTCTGGCGGGATCTTTTTCCTATTGTGGATTATCTGTTTAAGGCAGTCGGAAGTTTTGCGGTAGGCCAGGATACGTCTGCGGCCTCTGCGGGATCGGAATCGGGGCCTTTGTCAGGGGTGGTCTGGAGTATATTATATGGCACACACGATATGGTCTGGGTCCAGGCTTATCAACTCAGACCACTATCTAATCCACGCAGTATAGGACATCGTGCTAAGAGATATTTGTTTTGTCATCCATGTCGTAAGGCCTTCCTTTCAGCTGCAAGTGATATGTACTGTCCAATAGCCGTCGACCTCATCCTGGTCATGATTGAAATCGTCTGATGTGAGAGCTGGGATGAACATTTTCGGGTAGCCCCCCAAGGCTGTCTTTAGGTGCCAAGAAACACTGCGACCGCCAAGAGCTGTCCATATAGCTAAATACGAGACATGTCTCCGCATAGCTCTGATAAAAGCTTTGGGGTTTAAGAAGAATATTAATGGTGTTGAAGGCATGTCAATGCTGAAAGACACGATCCATAGCTGAGTCGAGGTGTAATAAATTGTGTATATTTAATTTACTTTCATAGAACTTTCCAACAATGGTCTAGTTGACAGTCTTTTGCGGCTTTGGCTATAGCTTGTGTCTGGTGACGACTCGTCTCGTCTTGACAGAGCCAAGCTGGAGTACTCCGTAGAGGCTTAGACAAGAAAACTTGTACGTAGTTCCGGTGCCGGCAGTTGGTCTCGGTCTCGGGATGCCCGTCATGCCCTTTCTCGACTTGATGATGCTCGGTGACTAGAAGCCCGCAACCGAGATCTCAGGCACGATGCTTCCTTAAGACAAAACCCCAGAGAATCATATGCAACATGGCAAGTATAAAGATAGGATGACTTCTCACCAACTTACGTACACTTTATATCATCATAATCATCACACTCTTTATCAACCCAGCTACCAACCTCATATCAAACTCTCATTGACTCTGGCTGCTTTTCAAGCCTTGTCTTACACTCTTTTCTCCTTCATTAACAATTTGTCCTGCCGTTTCTACGGTACATCGTCAACATGATATCCCTCAACAACATTTTTGTTGTGCTTATCATCCAACTATGGACTGCAGTCTGCAATGCCCAGTTCAGTGTTTGGCGCGCCGACACCAGAACCCCTACCGAGATGCGCGCCGCCGGTCTCTTCGCCCCTAGAGGAGCCAGCCAGATCCTCCAGATTGTCCCTAACGTCAGCATGTACAACCACGCAGTCGGCGCCGACAACGGCGCCAGTCGCGACAATGACGGCTACGTCTCCACCACGGCCAGCGAGGACACCGCCGTCGGCTTCCTCACCAACATGTTCAACGGGAACGGCTACGTCTACGAGATCGCGGCCGCGGCCAACTTCATCCAGGTCTCCGGCACTCTGGGCGAGTTCAGCCCGTACCCCAACGAGCAGGAGTACGCGGCGCTCGGAGGCTTCAGCTGGGACCAGGTCATCCGCTGGAGACACTACACCAACGGCGTTGCGGACGGCGGACTGCAGGATAACAACGAGTATGAGGGCCGCATCTACAACGGCCTGAGACCCACCAACTCCATGCCCAGCCTTGCTGGTTTCCCTGCTGGTCACCGTGCCTGGACCTTGTCTCCTTGGAACGCGTTTGCCCAGGGCGGTGCCGGCTGCGGTGGTGGGAACGCTGCCCGTACTCTCTTCGTTCGCCAGGGTACCTGCAACCCCAAGGAGGATGCCGAGACTGTTGCTAAGAGATTCATTGATGAGAACTGCTGGGCCAAGGATCTCTGCGGCTAGATAATGAGGATCAACTACGCTGTTTAGCCCGACAATATGGAGGATGAGGTACCTTACATCTGGCGGCCGAGCCATGCCTTTCGAGGTAGGGGCGGCAGATCAAGAACGCGGCATATGCGATTTAAGTCTAGATGATCGATGATTCTGATAGGAATGAGAAGGGAACAAACTGATGGATGCTTCAGGGGAGCCCACACAGTCTCAACCATTGCTAAAATGGCATGGGTGTTATTTGTTTTCTCAAGGTGTTTCTTCATTAGGAGATAGCAAGGATAGCAAGGAAATTTGTTGATGAGAAAACTTTCGCCTTGTTCCGCATGATTGACCTACGAATCCAATGTCAAATCAGAGCTGGTTCGGCCGAGATGCATCCCATCGACTCAAGCAAAGTCCTTCAGCCCGCAGCCGTCTCTATCAATATCCACATACGCGCACAGAGTCTTTCCTTCCATCCCGAAGTTCTCAATCTATCGTGTTACACAAGGAAGCTAGACACTTCTTAAATGCCTCTTTGTCATCGATGCCCAAATGGCCTTCATATCAGAACTTGTGTTAATTTTTCCGAATAATAGGACCAGTTGGCTCCATATCCTTAGCGAATGACGGGACCTCTCAGTGGAGCTCGATACATTAGCTTGAAAGAAATCAACACCTCGTCTAGCATATCCAAAGTGTCATTTCTGCAACCAAAACATCGAAGCTTTTCCCGTATACTGACTGGAATTGTATGCGGACTTTCACCGCTGTCAAGCCATGAGTTACTCATATAGGTGAGGTCGAGATCGGTCGCGAAGTGAATCAGAGATTCTCCTGAGAACTTTTTACCAAGGATGAGTAAGCACTGTAAGAGCCATGTGAGACCATTTGCGTCGAAGCCGTCTTCTAGAATGTTTCGAAAGTACTTGAACTGTAGTGCGAATTGACTTGTCGATGCCAAAGAATCTCCATCCAAGGCAGTGGGTTTAGAGGCTATGGATGTATGTAACAGGTCTGCACACAGAATTTCGGGTATCACATGGTATTTCCTTGGTCGCTGCTCAGATTGAGCCGAAATTGTGCTTTTCAAGATGAGATCGACAACTTGTAGAAGTCTCATCTGTACCTTCCAAGTGATCGGTGTCGACTTGAAAGGCCCCTCAAGGGAAGAGGGGTCTGAGACGGTGTCAAAACGCGCTAAGGCCCCTGTAACTTCTCGCAGAGACAGGATTAAGTCTGTCTTGTGAAAACCTGGGGCTCTGGGCGATTTGAGGAAGGTATTCATCAAAACCACAGAATTGCTGAAGTACCCTAGAGCTTCGTCGTTGCTTAGCTGCGGCTGAGACAAAGCCTGACGGTATTTTGAGACAAACTTCCCAACAAGTATTGCAACAAGACAAACAATCTTACTGCTGACCTTGAGGACTTTCTCACTTTGGGCGTATATTCCTCTCAGAGAATGTAAGTATTCCCCAGCGTCTCGTGCAGAATTTCGGCTAGTGCTGATAGCAAGCCTTTCCAGTTTCTCTTCGATCGAGAGCATATAGCCATCGGTCGTCATGGACCGAAGCCTAGCACCTTCGACCATTAGGGCTCGAATAGAATGGATTCGGCACCAGTCACAGTCCCTGAAAGCCGCGAGTTGTATTGGAGTGAAGCGGTTGAACACGGACCCGGCAGAGGGTGTGTTTAAGGCTTCGCCTTTCGTTGCCTTAGCCAGGAATACGATACCGTCCAGGTCGTTATGTAGGACGCAAAAATGGGCCAACTCTATTCGAGAGCAAAATCTAGCCAGTACCGTTGTCGAAGCCCCATGCTCAAGCAATGCTGACGCGAGGTGCCAGTTCCTCAGCAGCATGGCCCGACGAAGGGCGGAGCAATAGCATCCAGAGGCATCGATGTCGTTTGACGGATACGATGCACCACCATTTACTAGCCATATTGCAAGCTTGAATCTTTCTTCCGATACAGTTCGTAGTGCAAGGTTAATCTCATCACCCCTGTATGCTGGTCTCAAGCCCTCCGATTCTGGACGAGGTCGCGTCTGAACAGCGATGTCGAAGTTCCCCATGAGACAGGCACGACGGAAAATCTGGTTCCGCATTCCATCTTCGGTGCGAATTGCATTCAACAATCTTTTTCGGAGTTGGGAAACAATAAATGAGTTAAGCTCACGAGAGTCTACCAATACTTTGAGGATAGAGTAGACTCTTACGCTGCTAAGGGACTTAAGATCCAGTTCTCTATTGAGGGCCGAAGTAAACTTTCTCAGGAACATCTCGTGTGGGACATTGCTTTGCAGTGTGTGAAGTAATGCCTAAAACATCGATGTTGGAGAGTCCACGAAGTCGTGTATAGGATATTCGGGGAGGAGCTTGAATGTTCGGGGTACATCTAGGGTAACAGGGAAGCCTCCCAGAGCAGCAATTTGTGTCATTGTCGCATCCAATTCGTATGGCCCTGGGGATTCGATAGACCCTGGAGAGAGCTCGATTGAAGAATTATCGTAAGTGCTTAGGGCGCTGACATTCCTCGTGGGTATCTTGCTGCACTTCGCTGGCTCAATATGGGATTCAATCCATTTGGTAAACTCGAAGGTCTTTAGTGATACTGAGATTGGGAGTAGGTGTAATATCATGTGTGCCTCTATGATAGGACGTGGTGATACTGGAGGGTTATCGCCTGAGGAAGGTGATAGTGACGAAAGTGACGAAAGTGATTTGAACATCCGACGAAGTGCCACTATGCGGCGGAATTGTGAGGTGAATGACGAAGCATGTTTACCCAAGTTGATAGCATGATCGAAAGTTGGGATATGGGAGTTTTGCACAGACCAGAATAAGCCTGCAAAAGCAGCAGGTTCTTGGGGTACTTCCACATTCGTCCAGGCCGCCGCTACGAAGGGATGGGTTCGGAGATGCGAAAGGTCAACCTCATCGATCAGATTGAACCACAAGCGTTGAGTAGATGGCTCGATCTTATACCGTGTGTGTAGTAACCAAAATTCCTTTGCATATGAGAGGAAAGGATGGTCGGGAACAACAATTCCCGTGTCCTTGGAATTTTGCGCAAGAATGTGCCCAATCTGGCGGCTGCGTCCCTTTGGCTTGAAGAAACTCCCCGCTAATCTTAAAGAACTCCGTGAATCGTGGAATGTTTGACGCATGATCCCAGTCGAGATTTTCCCAGCGTCAATTTCCGGAACCACATTTCTTGAAAGCTTGGTCTCAAAGATAGAGTAGTTCAAATATGTCAGGATGGTGCCACCAAGCTCATTGTGAGCTTCCTCTGCGGTGAACTGCCAGATCGAGATGTTACCCAGAGAACCTTGGCAAAAGCTCTTAGCACTGTGGTGTACAAATCTTACGGTACCCTCCTCTTCGTCCGTCATAACTAAGCTGCCGCAGAAAGCAAGAAGATTGGTAATGTTGTTTATTTGCCTTCTTGGGTCATAGTTGTCTTGGCCTATGGTCACGCTTGCCATCTCTCGTACTTGAGCCGTTGTCAATGGTTCATATGCCGCGGCAAGGAACTTGAGGATTCGGACGTAATATTTATGAGAATCTCGGACCGTCGATCTCTCCAAGATTCGAGCATATGTTGTCTCTAGATCTCGAGGAAGTGACTTGATTGCTGCTCGTACATCAAAGTCTGAGTTTTCCCAGCAAATGGCATCAAGTTGGAGAGCCGCCCAGAGAAACCTATTTCATACTTAGTAACATGTAAGAGTATCGACCAAAATCAAAAGCCTGGACAGTGACTACTTTTCCAGAAGCCGGTACTTACATTCCGTTTGCCCCTTCGATGAGAGCCTATTTTGATGTCTTGGATCAAACCAGGATCTTCAACGGCCAAACGACCGTCTTTGAGTCGAGCTTGAATCTCCAAATCGATGAAGAATCCAATGTCTGGATTCTCGTTGGGAAGTATAATATTCCACATGGGATCAAGTTGGGTCTTAATGAATTGATCGGCTGAAAATTGGGCTGAAACTCCCAAGTGCCACTTCGACGATGGCTGGATCTCTCTGAGCTGGCTTAGAACGATTCGACGTTCATCTGTACTGCAATCGTCGAGGCCATCCACAATTATATATTTCTGTTTGTACTTCATTGATCCCAGTCTTAGGACGTGCAAAAAGTCCTCATCTCCTAGTTGAGGTAATAACAAATCATCCGCGAAGACATCACGCGAAGACATCACTGCCGATAGGAAAGCAGGTTAGATATTGCCTGGCTAGACTGCCGAGAATTGTCCGGTGATTCAAGCTCTCTGGAATGTCATACCGACAGAAGAAGTAAAGCACAATAGCTTCTTTGTCATGAGTGAGGTCACTCACAACGTTTGCCATCGTGACAGACTTCCCAGCGCCGATTTTGCCACTGAAGAGGATTGATGTTGATGAGTGAAGCTCTTTCCATTGCCGATACTCGCTAGATCTTGCGAGCAACGAAGTTGAACCAATTTTTTGCATTTGCTTCCAAGTTGTCTGGAAATCGTAGGTAGAGCAAGAATTAAGCCACTTTGACTTCTTTTCGACGTCATATCGGTGTGCTGTAGAGGCCGACCAGCGAGCTGCTAATGCTCGTGCTTTGGCGCTCAAATGGGCCTCATTTTCATGATGCTTGTTGAGCAACAAATCGACCTCCTCTTTGATTGATGTAGACCATAGAACAAGATCAGATTGGAAGTTTTTGATGTCCGAGTCGTTGAGGGAAGTTGTCAATTGGCCAAAGGTTGATTTCCGGGCGAAAGACTGAACTCGGTGGCAGATATGAGTGACGACGATGAAATACTCGCAGAGATGGTTTTGCAGCTCTTTGGATTTCGGATAGACCAAAGCTAATGCCTGATGACGCGGTGCTTGTCTGCCAGCAGCCATGAATAGGAGGGAAAGTTTCTCCAGATACGAGGAGAACCCGATACAAATCTTGAATGGTTAGTAAGACATAATAAGACCTGCTTGTTTAACCCACATGCAAATACACTTACATGTAAGGTCATCCTGACTGCTGCCCATACCCCGCACGCGACAAGATTCTGTGATCCGCCTACCACGACGTCGCCTAAAGCAGCAAATTGTTGAACTGATTGGAGTAAGTTCGTCAGACGAGGCCCAAAGCATCGGGAGGACAGCCGCTTCTGACGAGCTTGACGGTCAACTTCAGCCGTGAAACGCATCACATCGCCCTCGGTTGGGGGCTTGGTGCATGCTGTAGAGCGCTCATTCCTGAAAGATGCCTTTTGTGAGGAGTCAAGCGAAGCTTCGAACTCCGAGACTGCTTGGGCTAATCATATCTCTGGTTTCAAGAGCGAAGCATGACGCAACGCGAGCGCCATGATCTTGGATAGGGCACTCTAGGTACCTAAGGTAAGTGGTCAATGCATGTGGACTCGAGACTGAAAGATGTTGTGTCGGAGAGAGGTCATCAATTCATCCCCGCCTCTCAGCCTGATTTGTGTTGACTGATGTAACCGGGCGGGATCATGTGATTGTTGCACTCTTTGACCCTTGCCATTGGGTTGATGCCATGCACCAAAAATTGCTGTGCCCCTCGATGGCGAACCAGTCAACCCTCATCGATAATAAGCACACTGCTAGGGGCCTAGGGGCCTCTTTTCGTCATATCAGGCTGAGTATACGCAGTAAGTCCGTGTAACATCACAGAACTGTTGACATAATACAAATCGAAAAATGAAGTGGTGGCTCGATTCTGGTCTGCAAAACAAAAGACGGCTGTTCTTCCGGCTTCATCGCCGAGGATCCGCTTCATGATGGATCTTTTGTCATCCAAGTGCCCCAGTGATATAATTGCTTTGTCTACGTGTCTTTCACACCTCAGCCAGACCGATCTTATCTACCCAGTATCAATACTGTACGTACAAGTACTTATTTACTTACTATTTAGCGGTAGTCTACAAATGGCCCATTCCCACTCCAGCACGTGATGTCAGCAATTAGATTTCTCTCAAGCCCAACTTGCCAGCACTTTTGACTTTACTCCATCGATTCTATCGAAACCTAACTTCCCCGGCCCTGAGCCAAAGATGCACAAGTAAAGATGGAGGTTCTCGCTCTCGGTCTTTCATGGGCACTGAACTTCACGACCTCGTCGCAGAATATCCTAAATCGCTTCGGTCTGGCATCTCTGACGGATGGGAACAAGGCATCCTGGGGGCTGCTCTCCACACGCCTCTCACCAAAAGCGTCGATCGTACTTCCAAACGAACCCCTTTTTGATAATTATACAAATAGGTGGCGCGACTGGCATGCACCGGACGTTGGAGTTGTTGTCAATGTTCACACAGATAACGACATTCAAGTGACGGTATGTTCTACGAAAGGCAGCCTTTTGCACTCCTGACTGTTCTCTACAGATTCGTCATGCAAATGAGCAGGGGGTTCCATTCATTGCTAGATCGGGCGGTCACGGTGCGACAGAGTCGCTGAGTCTGGCTAAGGATGTGGTGTCCATCGACCTTCGCGGCATGGACCAAGTTATCATCTCTGAAGATGGCAAGACTGCCACAGTTGGAGGCGGAGCAAGCGTCAAAGAGGTTGTCAATACTCTGTGGGCAGCAGGCAAGCAAACAGGTGCGCTATCGCAGAAGCCCTTTCGACTCTCAAGAATATGCTGACAACGAAAAGTGACGGGAATTTGCGAGTGCGTTGGCATTTCTGCCCCAGTTCTTGGGGGCGGCCACGGGTGGCTTCAGGGCCAGTATGGGCTAGCTTCGGACCAAGTCATCTCGGCCAAAGTTGTTCTTCCCGATGGAAAGCTCGTCACAGCATCCGATCATGAGAATTCCGATCTCTTCTGGGCTTTGAGGGGAGCCGGTCACAACTTTGGCATCGTCACTGAATGGCAGTACCGAGTCCACGATGTCAAGAACACCAAGTGGTCTTATCAAATACTTATCTATCTCGGCGATAAGCTTGAGAAGATTCTTGATCTGACCAACAAGATGATGAAGACTCAGCCGCCAGAAGTTACACACTGGATGTATTTCGTAAACATCCCTGAAATTGACCCCAAGCGAGTAAGTCTACCCTCCCGCACAATACTCATTTTCGGAAAGGGTCGCGACGGCTAAATCAAGACAGCCCATAGTCTGGTACGCCATCATATCGGACGACACCTTCGAAAAGTCTACAGAGTATGCGAAGCCTCTATATGACATTGATCATATAAACGTCGAAGCTGGGGTGGCACCTATGCCAGACTTGGCTGGCTTGACCTTCATGAGCAGCGATAGTGTTGGATGCGCCAAAGGCTACACGGGCCTGCGATACCCTATTGGTCTGAAAACCTATGATTTACCTGCCGTCCGGAAAGTGTTTGATGACATTGCCGTCATGTCGAACCGCAACCCGGAATTCGCCGGGTCCTTCTTCCTCCTTGAAGGATATTCGACTCACGGCGTGAAAGCCGTGGATGAGAAGAGTTCAGCTTTCCCACATCGAGATGACGATATTCTGGTTACGTCGTACATCATGTACAAGCCGAATGCGTCTCTCGATGCACTTGCTCAAGAATATGGAGAGAAGCTAAGAGGGCATCTACTCGAGGCAAGTCATGAGCCTGAGCGCTTGAGAGCGTATGTGAATTATGCTCATGGGATTGAGTCACTCGAGGCTATCTATGGATGGGACGAATGGAGGCTGGAGAAGTTGAGAGGGCTGAAGGCGAAATGGGATCCTCAGAACCGAATGAGATTCTACAATCCTATTGTCTAAGCTGCAGGTTCACTGGTCACCGCAGAACAGGGGTCAAAGACGTCGTGCAAAGTCTGGTGGGCAGTTACAATATCCACCACGAAGGCCAGATCAGCCTCCCTACTTTCAGTTTTCTTTGGTGATTGCAATAAGCGGTTTTCTCACAAATTGTTATTCAACTAGTCCATTTCCAACACTCATGGAATCGTTCGTTGCCTTCATTTATTCTATATTACGTAGCTTTCCTTGCGATACAAAACCGATAACTCGTTTAAAGTCTCCCCTCGCCTAGAAGTGCTCAACTAAGGTGGTTTGCCATGTTAGACCTCAAAAGCTTAGGGTCAATCTCAAACTGAGAGAAGTTATCGACCAAGTCATCCCACATCTTGGGGTCGTGCTCATGCTTCTCCTTGCTATTCCAGGCATAGTCGGTGATGGTGAGAGCTCGGCTCGTCTCAAACATGAAGGCAATGGAGCCGAGCGAGATCTGCATTTGAGGGGGATCCGCCTTTGACGCAGCAGCAAATTGCTCGTATGCAACGCCATGAGGCACAAACCCACACTCAAATGAGATACTTCCGGGCTGGAATTCGTCAGACCGGCCTCCGTATTCGCCGTAGATCAGACCCATCAGCTCAGAGGCGCAGTTCCTGTGGTAGTAGGGCGGGCGGTAGGTGTGAGATGCGACGTCCCATCTAGGGGAGAAGATTAGGAAGTCGGCTAGGGGCGCAGCTGGATCACGCGACTTGGCCGTCAAGACACAGAAGATGGACGGATCAATGTGATCGACGGAGATAGAGCCCACGTTGACAAATTTGGTGAGGTCATACTTGAACGGCACGTAGTTTCCATGCCACGCAACCACATCGAAGGGGCAGTGCCGTTGAGTGCTGTTGAAAAACTTTCCGCCGATTTTGTACACGATATCCCATGGGTCGTCTTTTGTAACCTCGTATGCGGCGACCGGGTGCAAGAAGTCGCGCGCGTTGGCCAATCCGTTCGCTCCCAAAGGGCCCAACTCGGGAAGCTCCCAGTTTGAACCCCAGATCTCCAGGATGTATCCACGAGTCGGTCCTTCAACGTTTACCTTGAAGCGAAGACCACGCTGGATGACGCAAATCTCACCAGGCTGCACGTACAAGAAACCGAACTCAGTTTGGATGTCCAGAACACCTTGCTGAGGCACAATGAGCCAGTCGCCGTCGGAGTTCGCAAAGGCTCTTTTCGTCATGCTCTTATTGCAAAGGTACACATGAGTGGCGAGGCCTTCCCGAAGAGTTGGGTCTCCGGAGCCGGCGACAGTCTTGAGGCCATCGACAAAGTCCAGATCTTGGCCATCAGGGATCGGGAACGGCTTCCACGCCAATTGAGTTGGAGAAATGTGAACTCGGGGGTTAATCGGGATGAAAGTCGACTCAGTGTCTTTGTTGTCGGGAAGATCGGTCTACCAGAGGAAGATTAGCGACAGATTCCAAAATTGAAACGATGGATCAAGGACTTACAAATCCCTGGTGAGCTACAGCTGGTCGCGACCGATAGAGCCAAGCTTTCTTGTTGGAATGTCTGGGCGCGACAAAGGCTGAAGCCGTCACCTGTTCGGCGTACAATCCATATCTGATGCTTCTCGGGCTATTCTGGCCCCTTGGGATCGTGCCGGCGATAGCTTCTGACTCGAAGCTGTTGTTGAATCCGGGCTGATAAGCGTACGGATCGTTCGGGCGCGTCGCAAAGGAGGGGACTGCTCCGTCTTGCTGCGTCGCCGCCCAGTGAAAGGCGTTTTGGAAGTCCTTCGGCTTCAGATCTTTTGGCGCTGCCATTGTGAAGTAAAGCTAGCTCTGAGAATGCGAGGAGGGGTTACTGGTGAGGGGCTGACGATGACGGCGACTCAATGGAGCTATCTATCGCTTTTGTAAGAAATGCTCCCCTGTCCATTGCGGAAAGCTTCACCCCACATGGAGCTATCTGAGCTTGAGCGGCTACTCCACACGGCCTTTGCGGCAGTTTGTAAGTTGGAGCGTGTGGAGGTTCAGAGAGCTTCGCTGTTGTGCTGAGACGACGTGTGTGGGATTCCACACCAGACATGTCTCCTAGTGTGCGGGGATGTGGTGCCTCTGTCATGACTGACAAAGTCGCCGAAGTGGGCTCGTGCTCCAATGCGGGCACAACGATTAGGTATGCATAGTGTCTTCCGGACTAAGAAACACCACTTGTTATGAAAGGTGGTTATTAGAATGTTGTCTGCACAATTTGATATTGAGTTCAATCAGGCAGTGCAGATTTTAATTGCTATCACAACGCGATTGGACGCAATGTCGTTACTCAAGTTATTAAGTTTTCTCTCTATTACCATAGTTATAGCTCACTTTTACATCAAGAGCAAAACAACTGTCACTCTGAAGGGGTATAGGCCCATTCCAGGACCAAAGGGATGGCCTTTGCTAGGCAACGCGCCACAACTAGGTTCAGCACCACATCGACAAGTCCAGCGATGGGCTCAAGATTATGGCGAAATTGTCAAAGTTCGCCTCGGCTGGGAAAACTGGGTTTTTGTCAACAGCCCAGATGCAGTACGCGAAATATTTGACAAACAATCGGCAAGGACCTCTGGAAGGTCACCAATGCCAGTACTCTCTGACCTTCTGTCCGGGAGCAATAGACTCCTACTTTTGACTTACGGGTCCAAATGGCGACAATTGCGAACGATTGTGCACAAGCTCCTTACACCAAAAGCTTCTGACACGTACAAGCCATCACAAGAGTTTGAGGCCAAGCAACTCCTCTACGACATTGCGACCGACAACACAGATCAAGAGAGTTTCTATATGCATGTTCGCCGGTACACCACATCTGTTGTGCTTACCAGTACATACGGACTTCGTGTTCCTAAGTGGGTACGTAGTGGTTATTTCATCAACTCCTCAAGAGGAGGAAAGCTGACTGCTAGTCTGAACGCACAGGACTGCGAGGATGTGCGCCAGATTTATGACCTTCTGAAAGACTTCACCGAAGTTGCAGAGCCTGGCGCTTACATCGCCGACATGTTTCCTCCTCTTGCCAATCTTCCCTCGTTTCTCCAGTGGTGGCGTCCGGCTGCTACTCGAGCTTACGAAAGGCAGAGGAAAATCTGGATGCATTACTGGAATGGCTTGAAGTCTTCGGTGGCCGAGAAGAAAGCCCCTGAGTGCTTCGTGAAGCAGTTCATGGAGTCAGACTTTGAGAAACTCGGCATTACCGATGTTCAGGCCGGGTTTGTTGCAGGCTGTAAGTATCATCTCCAGCTCTCTTATCAATTGTATGCGGAACACTAACTTAAGTAAAGCCATGATTGAGGCCGGATCTGAGACGACTTCATCAGCGTTGAATAGCTGCATTCTTTACCTGGCGGCGAACCCCAGAGTACAGGACATTGCTAATGAAGAGCTAACGCGAGTGATTGGCGACGAGAGATCGCCAACTTTTGCAGACGAAGCCAAACTGCCCTACATCAGAGCAACTGGGAAGGAGGTCCTCCGCATCAGGCCAGTTACCACGATAGGAAGCCCACATTACACAACCTCAGATGTCGTCTATAAGGATTATTACATTCCCAAGGACACCGTCGTTGCGATTCCTCAATATGTTTTACATTTCAGCTCCGATAAATGGACCGACCCTGAAGATTTCAACCCATCACGTTACTTGGCGTATCCTGAAAAGGCTGGCTTTTACGCCGCTCAGGGAGACGCTAAAGCTCGTGATCATTTTGACTTTGGTGGAGGGAGACGCATCTGTCCTGGCATGCATCTAGCCGAGAACAGCCTATTCATCACATTGGCCAAGATCTTGTGGGCCTTCAAAATTGAGCCGGCGTTGGACCCGAATGGCAAGGAAATGCCGATAGATCTATCCGATGAAGCTTATGAACCGGGCATAAATACACTTCCCAAACCCTTCAAGGTCCGATTCACGCCACGCAACACCAGAAGAGCTGAAGTTCTCAAGTCTGAATGGTTTCAAGCAGAAAGAGAAGGATTCTACTTGGGAAGCGTCAAAGTTGACACGAAGGGAATGGTTGTAGCATAGTTAGGTATTCGAAGAGCGCGACGGATAGTAACGGAGGGCGATCCGCCCGTGTTCCGTCTTTCGAGTCATTGGTTGCGTTTCGTCCGAGCTGTAACATACAAGAGCCACACGTCTGCATGGGTCAAACGGAGCATTAAGGCCAATAGCAACCAGCATATTTGTACAAGGCCATTTCAGATCCAATGTTCTCAATGCCGGTGGACACAAATGCGATGAACCCCACACTTTTCCCCGCAACCGCCGTGGTAGCGAAGAGTTGATAATAACTTACTGATCAGCTAACTGTGCACGCTGCGGCGGCCCGCGGGCGTTCCCCATGTCCGTCTTGGCGCTATTATGTCGATCCTCGATGACGATGCAGTCTGGTTGGTTCCTGAGGACGATAATCCAACAAACTGCGTCGTGTTTCCCCATGTACCCCCAACAACGCCATAGAACTTAATGCTCGTCTTACTTTATTCTTGAGATACCCGTCATACGCCTTATCGACAAACATCTTACTTCAGTTATCCCATTCGTCACTAAACTCAGAAACTTTGTATCCCATGTCCTCCACCACGTCCTTACCCGTCCATGGCCCCGGACAACTAGTCGCGTCGACAGAGACGGTAAAGGCAGGAGAAAAGCGTGCTCGCAGGACCGCTCGCCCTTACAAGTGTGCCCACTGCCCTAAGGTCTTCAAACGCAGTGAACATTGTATCCGTCACGAGCGAAGTCACACAAACGAGAAGCCCTATGCCTGCCAGTATTGTTTGAAGACATACTCAAGAAAGTGAGGCTCCCTCAAGATAGCCTGGCAATGTCTGAGCGATAATCAGAGGTTAATCGAAAGGCAGAGACCTTGTCACGCGGCATGAAAAGACACTACATGCGGAACACAACAGTAAAGTCGTCGATGATCCGTCTGACGATGATGATGCGTCGTCGGAGGCAACTTCGAGTGAAAGGGAGCATGACCCTAAACGGCAGCGTGCCTATCGCACCCCTCTGAGCCAGCCCTCACTGAGAGATGGCCCTAGAAGAGACTCTTGCTCGTCCACTCTAGTTTCCAATAGCATTGTAGTCTCAATGCAACCTAAGAACATCTCGAGGGAAAGTCACCAATTTCGGCAGCACGAGCAAGCGGCTCTCACTCCTCCACAAACGCACAATATCCCCATTTCGGATTCAGCAGACGCCATGAACATGTTTTTCGACACCCTTCCCGAAACCGTCTTTGGCAATAGTCGACCTCAAGATCTACCCAAGACACAAGGGGCAGTCTTTGATCACTTACGGACCCAACTCACTGAAGGAACCACGAATAGGAGTCATGTGCCAAACGGACACCCTTCGCTTCCAGAAAATGGCTCAGCTCTCGGCTCCATGGACTCTTTTCTTGCAGATCCAATTTCACAGTCGGTATTGCCCATATCGACCTTCGACTTCACACATGACTTTGGTTTCCTCGACGCTCCAGATTGGATGGGATTATCAAACACAGGTACTGGCCTTGGAGCTTCGAATGACTCGACTGCCAGCCCTCTAGAGAAGTCATGCTCATTTGAGAGTGGTCTTCATCACGCAGATAAGGAGACTCGGTCAGAAACCTTGAAGTCTACGTCCCAAGCCATTACTGGGCGCAACCTTCCACGTCTGCTTGAGAATAAGCGATGTACGAAGCCAAGTCTTACCATGGACAAGCCCATGCATGACTCAATCTGCAGAGACGTGAATAAGAGACTTACTGGGCCTGACATATCCAAGGACATCCCTCCGTTGAAGGCTTGTCAGAGCTTTCTCTCCAGTTACGTGGAGTGCTTTCATTGCCACTTGCCCCTGGTTCACCTCCAGACTATTTCGCATGGTGACATTCCTAGCCCCCTGATACTGGCTATGTGCAGTATCGGGGCTCTCTATCGCTTAGATCGCCGTCGAGCCCGGCGTCTTTGGGATCTTGCGCTGAGGCTGATTGAGCCAGTGAGTTGCTTCTTCTAAGATCTCATATTCAAGGCGAACTTTAGAGCTGATGATTGTGTACCCTGTAGATCCTCACGAGGGATTGTCCACTCTGGGTTATGCAGACAAAGTTTCTCCTAACGTTCTTCGCGACATTCAGTGGCGACAAAGACTTGGCGGCCCAGTCCATAGGGGAGTGTAGCCATTACACTTTAGTAAGTTCCAGCCCAGACTCCAGTGTTGCTATATGGAATGGACAGTTCAGAGTCAATACTTACGTCTTTATAGTTGTACGAAAAAATGCGACGTCAGCTGCAACGAGAAAACATGGACCTCCTAAGTTCAACATGGGCAGACTGGGTGCAACGCGAATCATGGAAGAGACTCCTCGGTGCCATATATGTGACGAATACGGTCAACACCATCATCTACGGCCTCAGTCCTGCCTTCAATGCCAGTCAAGATCTAGAAATTGAGCACTTCCATGACGAGAACCTCTGGAATGCGTTATCAGCCAACGAGTGGCGAGAACTGCGAGCCGCTTACAGAAAGAAGAACTCAAGAACCACCAAGGACATTCTGGAAGATGTCTTGGCCGAGAACAACGATGATTCCAGTTTCGAATCATACAACATCTCACCATTTTCTGCGCTCATCCTGGTACATGCTATCCTCATACACACCTGGCAACTCTCCCAACTTTCGGAAACCTCAGCGGTTTTCTCCTTTCGTTCAATAACTGGGAATCCCTCTCTAGGGAGCTCTCTTCTCTCAAATGCCTTAATCTCTTTAGACAGGTGTCACGGGCTACTAAAGCAAACTCGAGAAGGTCAGCTTGAGGATATGGACGACAACGACATCACGTCGCTGTGTTTCAGCTCACATGCAATCCTCAGAGCCGCCTACATCCGGCTCTTTGATAACACTAAGAGCTTTGATCGTCTCTGTCTGCTCGCTGAAGACCCAAGTACGATTGACAGCAACGTCACCACTTTCGCGAACACGAAGCTAGAGAGAAACAACGACTGCGTGAAGGTCGTCGAGAAGACGCTGGAGGGTATCCAGCTACCAGTGAAGATGGGCCACATGCTCATACGTAAGACAGCTGCTTTCCGATGGAGCGTAGAGCATGCGGTTGCAGCTTGGGACAATGGTAAGTGCTACCCCGCAGGTGAAAGACTATGGATTATGCTCAACAAATATTGAATAGTACTATTCACCACGAAATGGGCTCACGCGATCGAATTAGACAGGAGAAGGGGCATCGAGCCCAGTGCATCTGAACTAGACCTGCTCATGAAGATCAAAGACGTACTCGAGGAATCGGACTATGATACAGATGAGAGCGCATCCCTCGCTGCAGGCTTAGCTAAAACTTGCAGTTTATTTCTTCAAGACGTAGGTTATTCATTCTAGTCCTTGTCTTCTCTAGCACTTAATTATTGACGATGCGTCGCTAGGTATGGGTATGGGGTATCACAGTCAGGATGGGCGATGTTCTAGAGCGATTGGCACGGGCATACGAGCGAGAGATGGAGGCTGCTGGGCATGCATGTCAACCACAGAACTAGTGCATAGAAGGTGCGATCTGCATTGTACTATACGTGGGAGGTATATCAAACCTGTACCGTCCCGCAGACGTGTGATCAGTCATCAAGAAACCAATGAAAAACCTTGTGCGGGCATGATATCTCCGCAGAGCTTCCCTGCTTCGAGCACTCTCCCGTCCGAGCCAATCAACCTCGCAACTAGTCCAACGTCATCATCAGATAAGACACGGTTTCATTACTACCATTTAGTCTTGCAAAGAGTATCAAAGCGCAGGTAGAGCAGCTTTGGACAAGACTGACTGACGAGGCTAGCGCCACAGTCAATATCAGCGGCATGAGGTGGGTGCTATGCCACGGTCTTCAAGATACTGCTTCGAGCGGGTCCGAGGCTTCGATGACGCTCAACGTGAACTGACAAGCCTGGTTCATTGAAAATAGTCCAGCATGACGTTCCGTGTAGCAAAAGCAGCCAATGCTCAAGGCGCGATGGATGGCTTGACGCGTTGCTGACGCGATTCTCACAGCAACTGCATGTGGGGGAGCTATCAAGCTGCTCGAAATCCCATGCGGGGTAACGTGGGGTAGCTATCAAGAGCTTCAGCAGCAAGACAAGATACATCGCGGGATTCGCTCCGGGTGATCCGGTCGCTCGCCTTCAGGGTGTGAGATCGGTATTATTCACCAATTTGAAGTTAAGTCGATGCACCAGAGTTTGATTGAAGCTGTCAAGCTGGTTTCTGAAGTCTTTGCTGAAGTCTCCACCTAATTTGAATCCTGAGCGTACATTACCTTGGCCACATTGGACTCATCGATCAAACGAGCATTTTCTTTAACTGTATCAACTTCTTGACGAGCTATTCTGAACTTCCAAAAGCACTGGATAATCAAGATGGCCTCAGTTGCCCAAGATTTCGATCACCCAATCATTGGTAAAGTGAAGGGCCAAGCATCCGACGGCGTAATCCAGTTCCTGGGCCTTAAGTATGCTACTCTGCAGCACTGGTTCGACAATGCGAAGCTTGCCCAGTACGATGGCAGTGGACTCAACGCTACACGCCACGGGTGCGTTATACTCATGTTTTCTGGTAAAACCAAATCACTTAGTTAATCGTGTTTATCAGTTCGCAAGCCGTATCCGACCCAGATGGAGTGAAGAATGAACACATAATCATTCAGAAGTCACTTCCAATACCCGAGTTCCCCGGTCTCTCGGGGACCGAGTGTCTTAATCTGAATCTTACAGCGCCCCTGGAAATCGGGGACCTAAAGCAAGTGCCAGTTCTGGTTTTCATTCACGGTGGAGGGTTCGGCACGGGATCCAACTGGTGGCCTCAGTATGATACCAAGCGTATAGTCCAACATTCAAACAAGCTTGGGAAACCCATCATCGCCATCAACATCAAGTACAATATATCTTCCCCAAATAAACCGCTCTAGCTTTCGCAACTAACATTGATAGTTACCGTCTCGGAATTCCTGGATTTCTGACATCAGAGGAGCTTCGCAAAGAGGGATTCAAGAGCAATCAAGGTCATCATGATCAGAGGATGGCTTTGGAGTGGGTGGGAAAATACGTGTCGGGATTCGGGGGAAATCCTCAGCGTGTGACCGTTGTAGGTGAAAGCGCTGGTGGCAGTAAGTCTCATCCGTCGGTCCTTCGGCCTTTCGGTCTCGAAACCGAGACCGCATCTCTAACTTTTGTGTAGTCTCGGCGGGCCGTCTATTATACTCTGAAAAAGCTCTTGCCTCTCAACTCATCATCTTGGGAGGCTCGCCGCCGTCCCTCGCACCCCTGGATCTCGGAGTGGCTGAGCAGGCGTACACAGGCGTTCTCAAAGCTTTGGGAGCTGGAGATGTGAGTTCGAGTGAACGTATCAAGATCTTGTCAAGGGCGTCCCCCGAAGAGCTATCCTCGAAGATTGGCAGAACCCTTCCTTTCCTGCCGGTTCTCGATGAAGAAACAGTCCCGTTCGTGCCGACGTTCGAGACAGCGTCAGCTGGGAAGCTAATTCCCAAGACAACATCTTGTAAAGCTATCATGGTCGGGTACGCCCCCTTGGATGTGAGTACCATCAAACATTTCGGTCACATTCTCGGCTTAATGTAACTAAACCAACCACACAGGCAAGCATATTTGGGTTTATGGGTCTTTTCCAGCGAAAGGAGAACATCGCAGCCTCGTTCACGCAAATCATCAACACAGCTCTGTCACACCATGCCGGCATTGCTGCGCAGATTCTGCAGGCATATGACATTAATGACACCACAAACGACGATGAGGCTTTCATCCGAATTCTCCAATTCGCCTCTGATATTGGATTCCGGGCAACGGCAGAGTCATTTGCCAACAGTTTTCACGGCGACTCCTATTTGTTGGAGTTTGCCGAGCCCAATCCGTGGGAAGGGCCATTTAGGGGCTACAGCACCCATGTCCTCGACGTGGCATTTCTCTTCCAAAACTATAAGGAATATCTCGGAGAGGAGCAGCGAAAGTCCGCCGAATCATTTGTCACCGACATAGTTGACTTTGTTCATGGTCAAGCTCCATGGAGGCGGTTTCAAGGTGCCGGCGGGCGGATGGTGTACCAAGATGGGACGAGAGCTTACAAGGAGGCCGGGGCCAGCACGACACGGTATGATTTGCTCCTCGAGTTGGGGGAAAAGATTGGGCTGGACACACTCCTCAAGGGTTGGGAGGCATTCCTGTTCCATCAATAGATGGTCCACGGACCAACTGGAGAGCTTCAGGCTAGGGGATGCTTGTCAAAGGCATCGGGTGGTATCTATCAATATTCAGAAGAATCTACCGTATTTTCGGCACGTTTACTGGTCATCTTCCCAACGGCTTTCACTCCCTGAATCTGTGATCAAAACACCAAACACTCGTTGCCTCAAGAATTTCACGTGTGGCACCCTTTCAACATGTCTGTGTACTTGAAAGGCCATCGGAATTCCTGATCAGTACCTCCACGCGAATGATCACGAGATTTCTTGGTAATTGAGTGATAGTTTAGCTGCACTTCAATGTCGAAGCAGAGGGTGTGCGTGTGTGTGTGTGTGTTTATGTGTGTGGATGTGTGTTTTTGCCGCGGAAATAGTCACCTGATGCGGGGTCGACTTGCGAAGATAGAGCTCCTGACCGCGGGGAAACCATCATTACTCATCCAGTGTCCTCCGCTTGACACTTGGTCTTTCGTCCGGTGTATCCTGTCCTACGGAGATGACCTAAAGCTCGGATTACAGTTAGAAATCCTGCCAGAATTAGCGTAACTCTGTTTGTTCTTTCCTATGCCATTCGAATAACGATGGCCTATACTCTTGAAAGCAAATCTCTGGGTTCAACTCTATGTGGCGTTGATTTAGGGACGATCGCACAGTTTAGAGGCATCCCTTATGGGAAGATTGTTTCGCGATTTGCCAAACCCGAGCCATTAGTGGCACTGCCGCAAAGCATCAACTGTACTGAGTTTGGGTACGTTCTTTTTGACGTTCGGTCTGAACATCACGCAGGGTTTTCGGTGAAGGAAGGCTGACTAGTTCTCATGTTCACAGCCCTCGGTGTCCGCAAGTCAAAGTTGATGTAGGGCATCTATTGCGTATACCTCCTGAGCACAGGCTACCCGTTGAGGCCGAAGATGAGTTTCGATGCCTCAACTTGGACATTACGGTGCCCAAATCACAAGAACTGCTGAGGGCCCAAAGATTGCCTGTTTTGGTCTGGATACACGGTATGCTTGTCAACTTCAGGGGCTGATGTTTTGACTAACACGGACATCTCAGGCGGCTCACAGGCGGTTACTTTTGGAAGCGCGGCCTCTGGCGTGTGCGGTACGAACTGCGCCCTGCTTTCCGCTTTGTCCCCTTATCCGCACCCAAAAGATCCTTCGTGAAATGTATCGTGTTAGCGCTAGCATACTAGGCACTGACAGCTGCAAACTTTAGACACGAGAAGAATTGTGGAAGACTCCGTGAGCCTGAGTAAACCCGTCATCGTCGTGACAGTTCAGTACAGACTCAACATCTTCGCGTTCGGAAGCGAAAGTAGCTCGAGCAACCTCGCTCTAAAAGATCAATCATTGGCTCTAAGATGGGTCACTGATCACATTCCGGATTTTGGAGGTGACCCGGTAATAATCAACATTCCCACCTGCCCAAGACGGGAGACCACTGACGGGCTTCTATAGAATGATGTCTCACTGGCTGGAGAAAGTGCTGGAGCGGTATACTGCCACGCCCACATAGCGACCGGCCTTAGAGTGAGAAGAGTCATACTCTCTTCTGGCTCGCTGTACCTTTCTCCTCCTCAGCCAAGGACAAAGGCTTCAGCTTTACGCCAAACACTCGTGAATCATCTTGGTACACTGGGTGACTTTGACTTGAGCACAGCCCCTGTTGAAAAAATGGTGAAGGCCATGGAACTGGCTGGAATACATTCGTGGTTCCTTCAAGTGGATCCTACTCTTGTTGGGTGGGAGACAACAATAGGGGCTGCGGAGAGCGTGATGATAGGTGATGTTCGAGACGAGGTATGTGTTGTGCCCATGGGCTTGAACTGGCTGTCCTCCTTCCAATTAACCTTCACAAATAGGCCGTTCTCTGGCGAGAGGGCGTATGGAAAATGGAAGCTTCGGATATTGCTCAGGCTTTCAACTATGCAGGCGAACATCAGGACACGCTCAAGAAACTCTACAACATTCACTCTGACAGAACCTCCGCTTCCAAGATAGGGGCGTTGGACTTCATGAATGACTACAAATTTCTTCTCCCAGCGGAGAACATTGCTCGCCTATTTAGGGCCGCAAACAAACCCGCCTATCGATATCTCGTTGATGAGTGCAATCCCTGGCAACCCTCAAATGGAGCTCATCACGCGGTGGATTTGCTTTTTCTTTTCGGTGGATTTGATCTTTCATTTGCTCCTGGTGCACAACAGACTGGAAAGCAGATGCGCAAGTCAGTGATCGAATTCATTCACGCCCAGGAGCCATGGCAGTTGGGTAGCTATGCAGCGTTCGGACCCTACGGGATGTTTCAAGAACTTGATAGCGTCGGCGTCAAGCTCCGGAGACGATCGGAACAGGCGGAATTTCTGCATTCGGTTCCTTCAGAGATGTTGGATAAGGTGTTCTTTGCCCTTGCGGCCGGCCGAATTAGCTTACTAAACTGATAGCAGTCATAAAGCGCGTCACAGTAGTACGCATACACGCACGAGTAGTAGTTCAGTAGTAGTATGGTAGTTTCAATATTTCCAAAGTTTGGCAAGTCTTTCCAGAATTGATTTCCCAGATTCCCGCTATTCTTGGTACTGCCCAGAATCGGAGACATATGACTCGCCCGACCAGACTTGAGAGCATCTTGGATCGCTCTGATGCCAAACTAGACTAAGATGTGCTTATGGCCTGCCCTGCGATACGTGCGTCCGTGGACCATGTCCGTATGCCTGCTCGTGCCGGCCTCTCAAAATGCTACCACCTGCCTCACATGGGTCCTCTTTCCGACGGGACGACGGTTGCGGGGTTTAACTCGCTGCTTTTTGACAAAGAGACTCCGCAAACCGTTCGATTTTTGAAATACAGCCATGCCGAAAATAGTCAGGCCAACAATCAGTGGGCCACCTGGGTGCCTGATGAAGAGAAAACTAAGGCAATCTAATTAGATAGTACCCCATGTGGGGGACACACACAGCATTGTTACATCGCTGGATGATGGATGGTGGGGTCCACGGGTGTTTGTGGAGGCCACGTCCGGCGAGCGTTCATCCTGGATGTGGAGGAGTTCCGGTGCCCGCGCCGGTGATGGGCGCGGGGGAACGGGGATCATGCGGTATTCACATGAGACGTAGAGTGAGTGAGCAACGCATCATCGAATGTAACTTCCAACGAATTCATAACTGCAAAGGCTCTTTTACTTCAAAACAGACCCTGAGTGTACTGCGTGCAATCACAGATGCACACGCCCTACTGTATCTTACATTTGACCCGAACCACACATCATTACACGTACGGGTACACCGTACATCAAATTTACCAGATAATTATTCTCGCGTGAACCCTCCCGAGCCTCCCTTTTCGCAATAACCCCATAGTAATTGGGTGTCCGAACCTTCTTTGACAAGCACACCTCCCCCCTTCTGACTAGCTAGCCATGTCCCCAGGGCTGAAAAATGTAAACACGCTGGCCTGTCCACTATCAAACTTTGACTGAGCATACCGTTTAGGTTATCATTGTCGGGGCCGGCCCTGCTGGGCAGCTGCTAGGGCTGCTTCTGGGTCGAGACGCCATTCCCGTTACGATCGTCGAGCAGACATTGGAGCTCGACGATAAGCCGAGAGCCACACACTACGCTCCACCGGCGATGAAGGTCCTGAATCGCGCTGGCCTGGGGAGCGACTTGCGGAAATACGGGTTTCTTCCCGATGGAGTCGCATGGCGCAAGCCAGACGGGACGCGCATTGCGGGCATCAACAACGAGATTGACGGTGATGATCCAGATCGCATGGTTGCACTGCCCTTGTGCGACCTGGCGCGGTTGATCTACGATCACTCGAAGCATCTACCATCAGTCACGTACCTGTTTCATCATCGGGTGACAGCAATCGGTCAAGACGATTCCCGTGCCTGGGTCGACGTGGAGAACGGAGACACAGGGGATAAGTCCCAGCTTTTTGCGGATTTTATTATTGGGTGCGACGGGGCTAACAGTATTGTCCGGCGATCGCTGTTTGGGAACGAATTCCCAGGCAAGACATGGGATGAGCAGATCGTGGCCACGAACGTAGGTTATACCCTCTTTCGGCCCTTTGTCGATGTGGTCCTCTCTGTCGAGAAGTCCGGGTGCTCAAGTGTCAGGTCGACGAACTGATGATCTCACAGGTCTACTACGACTTTAGTCGCTTTGGGTACTCAGACTCCAACTTCATTCTAGACTCGAAGGACTGGTTCATGGCGGCCAAAATCACCAAAGATGGCCTATGGCGTGTAACGTATGGCGAAGCTACGGGCTCGACGTCCGATGAGATTCTCGGCAGGCAGCCGGAGAGGTTTAGAAGTATACTACCTGGACACCCTAAACCGGACGAGTACAAGCTCGTCAGTATCAGCCCATACAAGGTCCATCAACGGCTAGCCAAGAGAATGATTGCCGGCCGGATTTTGCTCGCTGCAGATGCAGCGCACCTCTGCAACCCCTTGTAGGCATCTTTGCTCTTTTCGCTCGGTAATTTCCGTGGCCCGTAGCGCGCAGGTTGTGCTGACGATCGTCATGGTAGTGGGGGTCTCGGCCTCACCGGCGGCATCGTCGACGTCGAAGGTCTCTACGAGTGTTTGTCCGGGATACATCGCAATAAGGCGAGCCGGAGCATTCTGGAAGTCTACGACCAAGTGCGGCGACAGAAGTATCAAGACATTATTGACCCGATATCTAGCGACAATTTGCGACGCATGTTTAGCGTCCACCCCGACGAGGTGCTGGCTTCCGACCCGTTTCTCAAGCTTTGCAAAGACGCTGAATCGGATCACGAAAAGCTGCAGGAACTGAGCAAGGTGAGTTTGGATGACAGGCCACTCTGACGTTTTGATCGTTATTTCCTCTCAGTTTCGCAGTTTGGCTCACAGAAAGGTTCTCCTAGCAGGGCGCACAAGCACTGGGCTATGACTTTACGAAGCATTACACTTCTGGAGATGGTGGTGTAGGAGGGGGAGTAGGCACTCGTCTTTAGCAGCAAATAAGCTGAGCTAGCAGCAAAATAGAAGACTCACCGGCCCAAATCGATTGGTTCTCGGGAGAAGCCGAATCAGCATAGCAGAAAAAGACCCGGCACTGGGCACATTGTTTGCCGCAATAGGCTAAATGCAAATATACTCGATGTTGTCGAATCTTTGACAATGCATGAACTGTCAAACTGAACCAGCAGAATGGTAGCTTCTGCCACACCGTTGGTCAGCCCTGTGCGCCTGGCTACTAAGGATGAATTGCCGACAACTAAACTTTTGAAAAGCGTAACAGACAGACTGCATTCGGGACACCCGATGGCAAGCTCGTCCAAGCACACGAGATCTCGCAACCCACAAGAAGGGGGGGGGACGGGGGGAGGGTGTGTAGGGAAAAACTCTGACCAAAAGAAACAGCGACGAGAAAACATTGACCTCTGGGTGATCCGTTTCTTCTACTAAGCACAGAGTCGGCTCGCAACTGTGCCCTCTCAAGGGAAGCAGGGAGAGGGAGGGCAAGCGCCGTGAGCCATAATAAGCGCAGGAGCTGTCAAATCAACAAGAAGCGCAAAGAAAGTTCGCCGGATGTTCGATCTCACGGTAATTCGCTTTCGCTATCCCTGAAAGCTTCTGGTTCACTTAGCTTTGTGCAACCTAAGGAGAAAATAGCTACCCGTGCAAGCCTCTCGAATGATTACCCGGCAAGTGGGCAATTTTGGCTAGTTCTTGTCTGGCAATACCTCCGCTTACCAGGTCGCTGTGCAATGGCTGAACCTTAATAAAGACACATCACGGAGCGGTCCGATTGGGAGGGAACAGTGATAGGCCAGACAAGCACGCTGACCATCACTTCTCACTTATACGCTGCAAGTCCCAAGCGGCAAGCCAGCATACCAGCGGGTGATTATACGACAGGAATGGATGTGAAAGAAAGCACATAGGGACCCGTAAGGAAGTGGAAGGGGGTGCAGGCTGGCGATAGTCAAGGGTGTTCCTGTTTGACCGAGCCTGAGATTCATGGCGACCTAAAAGAGACATGTGAAACCACAGCTGCCCGAAAAAGGGCATAAGGGAAAAGGATGAAATGTTCGGGGGAATTTGGCATCTAGTGTCTGATAACAATAAGGTTTGAGGCTGCCCCCGAAGGGCGCATTTGACGGCAATTTGGGAAGCCCACCGGCAGGCTTCTCTCGGGGGTTGCTGGCGCTGGTGCCAAAAGGAAAAAAAAAAAAGAAGAAGAAGAAGCTGAGGCGGACGGTTGAATAGCAGCCCTAACAGCGAGAATTGTGGCTGGGCTCAGACTGACTGTTTCCAGGCAACCTTACTGGGACGGGGATGACGTCGGCTAGCCGACGCCACGTAAACTCTATTTGTATGACGCTTTTCTTTTTTGTGTTCCAAAGGTTGAGCCCCTGTTCGTGTTATGTATGTGCTGGAGTGTGTGTGTGGTATGTCCCTGTGTGTGTCCTCTGAGTGTGAGTACCTAGCTAGGAGGTATGAATGTGCGTGTCGGGGGCCGCTAGGACGGAGTACACCAGTCAGTCAAGTCAGTCAAGTCAAGTCTATCGGGCCATACAAGGGGTTAACTCGGGTTCAAGCGTCACTGTCACGACTCTGACTTGCAGTAGTGTTGAGTTGTAAAAGTGTCAAGTTGCGAAAGGTTGCTCCAGCTCGACGAAAGGGAGACTAGGCCGAGCCAGCCCGTTTCCTCGGGCATGCTTCCGTAGTAGTGCAGCAGCAGTAGCAGCAGCCAAAAACACGTGAGGAGAAAACCTTTCTGTCGAGCCGTTTGCAACTGTGGCTGTGACGGCGCCGCTAACAAATAAAACAAGCGACGAAAGTGTATGATGCCGAGGCGGATCGTTCTGCCCAGTTCCACCCCCCCTTCCGCCTCGGAATTTCTGCCCACGCAGCAATTCGGTTCTGTCTGCCCATCGACGATCCTTGCTCGACCAGGTTAGGCTGGCGTTTGATGGGCTAGACTCTGGCTACGTGCTCCTCGTCTCTCTCGACTGATGTTCACTCGCAACACACCCACCGGGCCACGGTACAACACCCACACCTCTCTCTCCTCCTCAGCCAGAGATACTTGTATACACACCCAGGAGGAGAAGGACAGACTAAGACAGGCTCGGCTTACCTTGCTTTGGCACAACTGACCCCACCTCCAGAGCAAAGACGAGCAGGAAGGTGGACCCTGAATATCTCGCAGTGATCAGTCTCACTGCGTCCTCGTTCTCTTCTCCGCCGTTAAAACTGTGCTGGCCTCCCACACTCTTCGGTTGAAAGTTGATGCCTGGTGCCGTTACCCGCCCGCAGGCCAGCTATGATACCCAGTAATCAACCGTTTGACAACGATAGAGACAAGCTTCGAACCGTCCTTCTTTAGGCTGTCTCTTTTGACACGTTTTTTGGTTCCTTTTTTATTTTTTCTTGATCCTTTAACCCTCGGCAAACGGTTGTCGATTCTTTCGATTTATCACCATCAACCCACCTGGACATGGTGTTGAAGCGTCGACTAGTTGATTTCCAGCGCGAACAAGATCCCTTTGCCGTCAAGGTGTTCCTCCCGCCGACCGATCATTATCGCCAACGCAACTGGATCATGACGTCCCCGGAGCAGCAGATGGACACCCTGCGGGAAGGTCTTAGCCGGGTGATTCTAGACCAGCTTGCGGAAACTCTGCGGGATTATTCATCTGGAAACTTGGCGAACCCGGTGCTTCGATTTGAGGCTTTCATTCAGGATGGCGAGCCGGGAACGCAGGGGCAAACACCCCGCTCTCCCGTGGTTTCGGTAAGTTGCATCTCCATGTTTATCATCGCGGGCTGGACCGCGCGTTGGCGCCGGAATGTGTGCAAGTGTTCAGCTTTCGTGCTGCCCGTGGACTCCAGTTCTACAGCGCAGACAATTCCGGAGATACCCAATCAAGACAGATAAAGAGCGGATGACTCAGCATCAACTGATTTACTGCTGGGTCTATTTCACTTGCTCCTTCGTGTTGCGGCATGGGTGGTTGGGTTGCTGGTTGGGTACGAGGGTTTTTCTGCTAACCACCATCACCAATTATACAGAAAATGGTAGACTTGTCTGGCATCATTTCACAGAGCGCAAATAACAGCCCGAATACGAGCCATGCGGGAAGAGAAAGCACCATCGAACACCCGACACCGCCCACCATCAGCCCGCAATTGATGATGGACGACGTCGCGGCAAGCGCCAGCCGGGCTTTTGTCCGGACACAACGGACGCCATCCCAAGGACCGCCACAAATGTCACCAGAGACCGATGCAAATGCTTTTATTCAAAGAAGAGGAACGGGAGCTCTACGACCAGTTAGGGGAGCCGCCCCAGTGGAGGAAGAGCAGCCGGACAGCCAGAGGCATATGCAGGTTGCCAACAACTTTCCTAAACGCGCAAAGATTCAGACAGACGTCGTCTTCATCCCGCAACAGTCGTCCATTGACAAATTCGTCGTGAGTGTTTGGGAGCAGATCCATGGCGGTATCAGCTTAGATCCCCAGAGTCTGCTTGAACAGTGGCAGCTCACGGCGACGGCGGCAACAGCAACCATTAACAATGCTGGCAAGATTCACGTTCCCGAGCAGCTCGAGCTCGGCTTGCTCCAAGCGCCTTCGGCAGACGGCACGCTGACTGAGATCGACATGGAGGGAACCTTCAACCGCAGCAACATCTTTTGCCGAAAGGTTACGCAAGCCAGCCGCGCGTGCCGCTCGATCGAGGTCATTGTCCAAGCGCGGTGGATCGAGCACTTCGACTCGTATGTCGAGCTGCTTGCCATCACGAACCCGGGCATGTCCCCTACCAAACGCCGTAAGGCGGCGCTCATTGAGGCGTGTAACGACTTTGGATGGTCTGAGAAGGAGTTGCGGAATAAGATGGCCATCTGGCGCGGCTACAAGGAAATCAAGGACGCGGGAGGTTGGGCCGCGCTCGTCTTCGCCGGCATGGGACTTTACCGCTTCTGCAAGTACCGAGTTGGATTTAATCCGGATAGCATGCAACGACTCCGGTGCCTACGGCCCCGAATCGAGGTCGCCGCCGACACGCTTCACCCTACGTGGCGCCAACTACTCATGATCGTCGGCGAGGGCGCACAACGTCGGTTCTGCGGCCACCCGCATGACTGGGTTGTCCGCCAGGACGGTTCGGACCCGGTCCCTCTCCGGTCGACATATCTCGAATACGACCCCTACTTCAGCTTCGAACAGCTCGAACACTCCGTCATGGACATGAGCGCGTGGGGCACCGATGATCCGCGATGGGTGCCGCCGATGAACGCCGTGGCTTGCGTCCAGGGCATGCACACGTGCCACTCGTGCGGCCAGGAGCAGTCCGAAGACCCCAAGATCAACTCGTGCTACTGCTTCCCGACGCTATTCGGGTCCGGGCGCCGGAGCCCCTGCCCGGTGCAGGTGTTCCGGACCTCTGACGGACGCAACAACGGCCTGATGGCTCTTTGTCCGTTCGAACGCGGCGCGGCGATAGGAGAGTTTGTCGGCCTCATCACAAAAGATTTGCAAAACATGGACGTTATGGACAGCTCGACGGGTGTCCGGGCCTATCAGATCTGGCAGGGGCGGCAGGGCAACTTCACGAGGTTCGTCAACCACAGCTGCAAGTCCAACGCGCAATTCCAGCAGTTTGTGTGGATGAGCACGCAGCGCATCATCCTGGTGAGCAAGGGCATCGAGGCGGGTCACGAGGTCACGGTGGACTATTCTGGGAGCTACTGGCGCGGTTTGGACAAAGAATGTCTCTGCGGAGAGTCATGCTGTCGGTATAGGAACGCAGCTCGATAGGAGGAAGACAAATGCGATGGAGTGGACTCCGTACTCTGTATCCGTAGAGGAGAATTATTACTACGAAGATTAGGGCGAAGCGGGAAACGGGGTCGAGTTGAGCCACACCACTACACACGGACGAAGCTGCGGCTGAGGCTGCGGCGAAGAGGGGGGGGGGTGAACAAGACCCAATTCTCATGTTCCAGTGGAAGAAAAAGAAAAGATTAATCGCAACTACCGATCATTGTTCTTTTTTTTTTTTTATTGCGATTTTAGGATTAGTCTTCGGCGTAGAGACACAGGCGTGGACGGGCAGGCGAACAGATGCTTCAGGTTATTGATCGCAAGCCTTTCCTTGTTCCTAATCCTATTTGGTTAAAACATCCGAAGTCAGATTGACCAGTCAGCCGCCGCAGCATCCGAGACTCTGACAACATTCTTTTCTCACTTCTCTTCTCCGCGACTGAGTCGACTGAATCAACTGAATCGAGTGAGTCGCTGTTCGAGAGAAGGAAGGGAGGGACACAGGCAAATAGGTAGGCCCGGAAAGGATGGGGCCATTCCGAGCGGGTTCAGTGGTGACATTTAGCCCATATGACACCGGTAGATGAGTTCCGCTTGTTGATCCTCGCTACATTCCAGTCCTCCATAAACCCAACCATGTGTCCTGTCCCCTCTGTCCGTCCTAGCCGTTTGTCTCTAGCTCACACTCACTGGCTCGCAAAGTTCGTGTCAGCTAGCGGGTTCCAGGTTTGTGCCAACGCCCTGCGCTAAAGCGGCTAAAACGTGCCCCTTGAATCGCAATGCTTTCGAACTACATTAGCTCGGGCCGCCGTTCCCCGACCAGCGTTTTCATCTTGGGTACTTTTACCCTTCTTAACTTCCGCCAAAGTCTCTTCTTCGACCGCTACGACGACTAGAAATTTTTATACTTTGCCAAAAGTACGCCAAAGGGAACGGCGGACTGGCCCGTTCTCCCTTCTTGGAGTTTGTCCCGAAGCTTTGAAGCTCACCCCCAAGGCGGTCTGTGAACCATGGGACCGCCGCCGCGTCAAACAGGGAAGTCAGGGTCTGGAAGCCCTGAGTGTCCCGAGGCTTATGAACGAACCCTTTTTTCCCGCCTGCTCGTGAAGTGGGCGATGGCCTTATTCTTTTGTCATCGCGTCCCGCTACCCGACGGGAGTGTGATAAACTTCAGCGCTTCAGCAATGGAGCGTGTAACAAAATCTTGACGTAATAGAGAGTCCACTGGATCTCGTTTCTCGGACGAAAGGTCTTGTCCGCCCCGGTGGCCTAATCTCTTCTATGTTCCCCCTCCTCAGACGTTCAGCCAGCCTTCGGGCTCCTGTTAGGACCTCGTTAGGACTGAGAACCTCGTACCCGAAAACTTTAGCTTCTAGCGGATGTGTCTGCGATAGCGAGATAGATATGCGGGTGTGGGACTGCATTGCCCATCAGATCCCGCAGGCTGTTGTGGGCTCGGTAGTAGGCTCAGTTGGCCTTGTGGCGCCTCGTGTCTCTCGTTTCTCTCGTTTCTCTCGTTTCTCTCGTGTCGATTACCATACCTTTGTGTAGACCGTCGCCTTTACAGTTTCGACGGGTTTTCAGGATTCCTCAAAACCAGAACTAGAAGCATATTGACAGCTACTAGTCGTGGACGCTAATGAATGCTCCCTATCATCACTGGCGCGCGTGAACCCGTGTATTATCTCGCGCCCACCGTCATCTCACAGCTCAGGGGGGGCGCATCAGGGGGTGCTAATGAGCCACCAAAGCCCGAAAATAACAATCATGAGCACTAGAAGACCAAGACCGAGGATCTCGAAAATCCCCCGCACATCTATACTAGCAAGATGAGGATCAGAGTCCATGTGGCTTGCGAGCTAAGGAGTGGTCATGCATCTCGGGCCTCATCCGGGAGTCTTCCCGCTCTTCTGAGACCGTGTCCCTCAACCGCTGGTTCTTACTGGCGCCGATGCCAATGCTCACCACTGATCCATCCCGCGCTTGACACATCGGCATATCGCACTTAGGGGGAAATCCCACACATTCCCATAATGTCGATGCGCAGAGGCCCTCGCAGGCCTCACGGAGGCAATTATTACCGGTCAGTTACCAAGAAACGAGAACGAACACAGACACTATGCAGCTGAGACTGAAAATCTCACAGTGATAGAAAGGTCTCGTGACGGACGGCGTCGTCTCACACTACTGCAGGGCACAGAGAGCCGAGTAAGTAGCCTTTTTTGAGCTGACACCTCTTGGGCAGCTCGAACCGCACCGGTGCGTCCCCGAACTTGGGTTGACCGTGTAGCAGTCGGACAGTCTTTGCCCGTTTCCTTGGCGTCCCATGGTCCTCGTCAACTCTGAACTGTTTAATCGACTGTTTTGACATGCTTCCCTCACTTCCAGAAGACGGGGCTGACCACACCCACCCCCCTTCAGGCTTCCCTCCCCCCTTCTTTTCATATCACGCTTTGACGAACGGACATTGGAAAAACGGCCCATTTAGACCGTTTCGCTTTGGAGTTCTCGGATGGTTCTTGATGACTATTTCTAAAAATTGCCGAGAATGAGAGCCGTTGCACACGTTCGAGTCAACTTCAAGAGTGGGCTATGTAGTACAAGTCTAGCGATAGTGGTGCTGAGGATCCCGCCTACGAAGCTCGGCGGAGACGCCGTCGGGCACTAACAGCAGGAGAGAAAGGTTCTTCATCCTGTAAGAACACCCCCTGGTTACGAGTTCGCCAGCACGCACCAGGCCTGACGAACGACTTTTATCATCAGTCGAGTAGTTAAGCCAGTTGTCATCCTTGTCTGCAGAGCAAAGTTGTGTCCCATCCTGTGTCCGATTCTTTGAAATGTTGTTCTGCAGGGTAGGCAGAACGTTGCCTTTGTGTGACGAGGCCCTGTGGTGCTGGAAAGCCTATAGACATGACCATGTTCATCTGGTGAGCTAATTACTTACAGCGTGAACCAATTTTACCCAGCTCCGGTCCACCCCCAGCATCACCAAAGATCCCAGATTCCAGCGTCAGCCAGCCCAAGAAAACTTTTTGCAACGATCGATCGAATCCCGTCGACTGAACAATCCCCTCTCTTCATCACTTGATACTCCCCTTCACCCCGGGCCTTGGCCAGAGACTTCCGGACCCAAGAAAGTTGTGAACTTTGGCTCTCTGGATCGTCTCGCTTGCCCCCCAGCCATCGATTAGGATTGCTACCCAACAAACTTCTGCAGGAGCGAATAAAAGGCGATGATGGCTCGGCCATATCTCCTATTTGGCCAGAAAAAGAAACATAAACCTGGCCGAGAGAAATCAGACCAGCAACAGAGGCAGCCAGGTTCCGGGGCTGAGAAGCATTACTGCAGTGTCACGCAACAATCACGATCTGTTCCCGCCGGGAACGAACTCCCGGTCGGTATGCCACACTGGCAGGCAATCAATGTCTCATAGAATCCCCTCTGACGGACGACTCCGGGGACACGCAATCGGAGGCCCAATGGCGTCCAAGCGGTTCCCGCCGGCTATGCCTTCGCCGGGACAACTCGCGGCTAGGTCCCTATTGGCCAACACTCGGGATCAGGATTGGCGCGTGAACATGGCGAAGGCCTCGTTGCAAGTCGTTAGCCACAGTTATGCAACCTGCGAGTGGTTGTAGTACGACTGTTCGAGTTGTCGGAGTTGCCTAACTAAGATCTTGCTGTTGGGCAAAGTAGTTGGTAGAGTCAACTCCGACGAGCCAACAAAGAGCGTTGGAAGTCCAAAGCCTTTTGCTATCAACTCCATGTGTCTACTAACCAACAAATCGTGCGTAAACCGATCTCAACAGGAAGCACAGGCTTAGGAGATTTGCCTAGAAATTTGCAGGAACCATGGAGGGCTGCCCGAATTCCTTAAGAAGAGGACCAAGTTGAATCAGTAGGTAAAATCAAGTTTTTCTACACAATTGGACGCGTTGGTTGAGTTGGAATTGGGAAACTGGAAGAATTTTCGCTGACTGTGACCTGTGTCTGTTTAGCAACCAACATGATGACCGACGACACGACTGAACGAGCAAATAACTCAGAGTCTCGGTGAATCTGCAGATTCTTCTTTCCTCTATACATTTTCGGAATTTCTTGACATTTTCGTCTAGGATTGTCGAAAGGTCCCTTGACTCTGGCAATTGAGGCAATTTGTGTAAGTGTCGGACGACGAATGGTTGTTTGTTACACTTGTCGCCAATTTAATTTTGGTACGACAAGTGTTCCAAAGACTTGAAGTCACAGCTCGATGCAGGATTCAAGAATGTTCAAAGAGCGACAGATTGGGTCTATGGCGTAATTCGGTTTTCGGAGAGGCAGACAAGTCTATTCAGCTGTGAGTTGCACCTTGCACACCGTTTTGAAATGCTGCAAAATTGATGGTGATGGCGTAAGAACGTAGTTACAACTGTTCAGTTTGTTATTTCTATGACTTGTGGGTATCTAAATCTTCCAATACTGAGACTTGCAGGTTACCTTAGCGTCGGCCGAATCGAAAATCGCATATCCGCGGACCGGACTTCAGAGTCTCAGGACGACTTTGACAACCGCAGTAGTCGCCCGACGTCTTACACAAGTGTCTCACAAACATTTACGTCAAGTTTGACACATTACGAATACGGGAAACAAAGCAAACATTGAGCCAATGGCAGTCTAATTGTGGACTATACCAACGAATCAGCGCCTTTTCACGATAACCTGGGAAAAGCCTGGATGGTTCTATGCTTTGACCTCGCAGGCTCGCAGGCCTTCCCTCTCTCTTTCTCCCCGCAAATTCGCAGCGTAGAACAGATCGGATGGCTGACAGCGTTTCTAGTTTCTATAGATTTGTATCAAGTCACGTGCGAAACTTCCCATCGAATTCATGCGTAGCGAGCGACGGAATCTGTAGAGTTCTATTTGTCGGCTTTACAGAGCTCCCTCGTAAGTTCAATGATTTCAAAAGCCGACCTCTTCGAACCCGCGGACGCCGAGCCTACCCCAACGAGCCGATTTTGGATATTCTCAAGCGGTGGCAATTCCTACTGGAAAAGCCTATGCGTTGTACTACACCAGTGAAGTCTCCAAGAAGTTTGAGTGGCGGTTGTGGCCAATCAATACTGTTTGAGCTGAGCAAATAATGGTAACTAACGTTGGAGAGCGTTGAGTTGAATAGAGAGCAAAAAAGGGGCCCTTTCCGAATTAGGTGATTACCTGCTCAAACACGCTCACAGCCGGTTGTTTTGCACGACGCCACATCCATCGCAGTGAGCAGAATAAAAAAAATAGCAGAGATAGATATATGAATGAGGCGTTTTCCCCAAACTTTTTTTGTCGGGTGTTTGTGAAGAAGAGCAGTATTTCTGCAATGATCGCCGGGCGTGTGCTGCAAACGTGAATTGACATGGAATTATCAAACATACGAGGCAGAGCACAGAGCAGCTGCAGCGGTTCAAGCCGCTCGAGCGCGTCGACGGGTACAGCGTCATCGGGGATGCACGAAGCGTGAGCAAAGACGCACTCCCCCGTTTTATCCTCGTCCGGGGCTTGGACTTGCGGGAGAGAAAAACAGCAGCTGCAGGAAACATATGCTAACGGTTTTGACAGGAAACATTTCATCTTTGACCGAGGTTCGTCGATACATGCAAGCCGGGCCGGCCGAGACAGAAGCACGCGGGCGAAGTCGCTCGGCAAAGTGGTCCGATTCTCTACCCAATTTGGGCAACGATTTCGCTGACGATTTTGGGAAACCCTCGGGGTTTTCTGGACAGATTGGTATCCCGACGTACCGCTGGTTATCCAAGCGAATCAACTGATTATCGGGCGTCTTGGGCTGGGGCACACGCTGCCGGAGCTCGTCGCGGAGTCGGCGAGGAACGAGGCGGGCTGTCACCCGGGGACGATGGCGGCGTACTTCCACCATGCGATCACGCTGGAGCTGGCGTGTTTGATGAGCAATGATACGGTTCAGATGGCGATTGTGAAGGGTGTTAGGGTATGAGCGGGCTCCGACAACAGATTGTAAACCTTTCTGGGCACGAACGGCGTTTTGGTTATCAGTATTAGTTTGGGATTGTTGGAATATGGAATGATGAAGGAATACGAAGGACTGTTCCTGTTTACTTGCTAAGATTGAGCGAAAGCGAAACCTGGTGTGGCTATCACGGCGCACGAGATAGACCTCGGTAGCAATGAGCGGTCGGAGTTGCAGTTTACGGACAGGCTGCGATGTAGGTGCTACTTTAGACTGGATTGATCTGGACGACGATACCATTGACTTCAAGATGGTCCAACGTGAACTTCATTCCTTTGGTTCACGGCAGTGCTAACTGGCCATGACAGTCCTTAGATTGACGATTGCATGTTTTCAAGCTGCCATCAGAGCTAACATGAAGAAGGTCGTCGACGCGAGAGAAAGAGCCCATTTTAGTTGAGTATGGGGGGAGGGCCATATTATTTAGCGACGTTCGCTAGAAAGCTTCAACGGAGACCACGGGAGGGTGGAAAGTAGATGTATTTTTCAGAACTGCTCTCCTTCGCGCAATTACTACCCAAAGACATCTCAGTAAAGACTCGCCATTCAAGCTAGCCTAGCTTGCATGTGAATTTTAATCGGACTCTGTGTAGCAATGTTGTGAAGACTCTGTGTGACGGCCAATGGACCCCAAGAATGCCGATGACGAGAGCGCCACCAGTACGACATACTAGATAAGGGGGCTAACAGGCGCACCAGCATGCGATTGCCACGATTTCTTGGGTTTCAGTAGACTAAAAGATTGGAAAAACGGTCTTTTAGGGCGGATGGACTGGATGAGTTGGGGCTCGAGCTGGCAGACTAGCTGCTGAAGGCATCAGAACATGGCATTTCTTTGTTTTGCCCGGAGCCAAAAATTTGCGTCGGACTGCTCCGAAATCGGTTACTGCGAGACGGAGTCGTCCAAAGGCCGTGGACCAAAAGCGTTTCTCGGGATAACGGCGCGACTTTGGAGGCCAGGCCATACAAGTACGTAGTCGAGCAAACCAGCGACATTCGTACAAGTCAAGCCCGGCCAAAGAGAGAGGAAAAGAGAGCGCCTAGCTGGGAAGAGTCGACCGCCGTGTCTCTGATGATAGGAACAAACGGCCAGTTGCTCAAATTGGCGTGGCGGCAGCTTCGAATTGATGGTGTCGCACGAGATCAGCCACACAATGTCAGTCCAGTTGAGCCTACGCTGTTGACCCAAAATGGGACGAAAGGCTACGAATGATAGATGGCATGGAGATCTCGCGATCTTGTGTTCGTTTGCGTATAGTATTGGGTGTTTTGGTGTTACGATCATCAGTTCCCAATTCCTAGAAGGGATCGTTTGTGTCACTAGCAGATACGCTTCTAGAAAGTCACACAAACGCCATGCATTAGTGGCCAGTTTAATAGGGGCCTATTGAAGCAAGCAGCCATGACTGAGGTCCCCCTGAAGGCGGAATGCAAACTTCGGCTCGGACGAAACGTTGTACCAATCTGGGTAGCCTAATTGCACAAGAAGTCCCGCAAGCATTGGGTGTTCGATAATGACAAGCAACTGCTCCAGGGTGCCTCGATATGCTAGCAGGACGTAAAGAATTAATGGTCACACATTCGAGGGAATTTATATTCGGATCGCAGAGTTCTGGGGTGTATTCGGAAGGGTTGGTGATTGCTTCGAAATCGAGCGGCGTAGGATTCGGGAAGGCTGTCACGCAAGATGATGAGGGACCTGCGCTTGTGTCGGCATCGGGACGGTTCATGCAATCTAGCTAGCAAGCTTCGAGCGAAGGTTCGGATCCGCCAGGCGATGGCGTCGACTAGTCGGCGTGGGGGTGGTGGGAGGATAGTTTTGGAAGTGTTCACGATGCCTAGCTGATTGCAGATGTTAGTAGGGCCAGTTGCAGACTCACAAGTAAGAATCATGATTGAATCCCAGCGCCAAAGGTTGTGATGCTCTCCTCAATATGACGGGAATAAAAGATTGTAAAGGCCAGACCAGCAGAAGGTGTAAGCGTAAGGTCTGTCCACAGGTCTAGCACGAAGAAGAAGGCTGGTCTAGTTATTTGACTAAACATGCAAGTAGAGCACAAACTCTGGGTATTGCTAGCCCGGAGCAAGCTATCAGCACCTCCAAAATGTCAACGTCTAATCATATCCGACAATCGGATCAAAGTCAAAAATCGCCTTTGGCCACTCATACTTGCCATATCCGTGATATCTCTGAATCCGGGGACGGCTGGATGAATCGCCGGGGCCAGCCACGGCAGATTCTCCCGGTCCTTGGGCGCCGATCCGGGGCCCGGGCCGACCTGAAACCCGTGCGAGAAGTCCCGAAGAACTTCGTTTTGGAAGATGGAGCACAAGCGCACACAGGGGTTTGTTGGGTCACATTGAAATTGGGAACAGGTGGCCGTCGGTGGAGAGCAGGGGGGGAGGGGATGAGTGGGGAGTCTCGTCATCAGAAAGGGGGCAGCAGGGATATCCTCCTCATTCGAGACTTGCAAGGGGAAGAAGGGAAGAAGAGAGAGACGAGGAGGGGGAGGGGTGGGAGTCGTAATCGAGAGACGGAGTCGGGAATCAAAGATGCAATGCAGAGAAGCGACAGCCAAGGAGGGGCCAAGAGTGGCTGTGCAGATGACATAATCGGGTCTGTACAGGTCCCGCTTATGTAAACCCGTCCTCCGTTATCCGGCTATCTTACCTCCCCGGGTGCCTCGTATCGTGATATCCGTATGGGCATCCCGCGGTTTCCTTTCTTGGGCGAATCCGCGTAAGCCGGCTTAGGTAAGTAAGAGGAACCTTATGTGTACGTAAGCAGGGATTCACTGCCCAGAAAGACACTCGTCAATCTTGATTGGACAGCCCTGGCAAAGAAGGGGACTCTGCAGTGGACAGACTCACTAAACTGCGGCTGCACTCACTGGTCGTCGCCAGTGGTTTGGGACTGGAACTGCCTGGGGACCGGCCCACTGCCGCACGGAAGACGGGACAGTAGCACCTCCATGTTCATCCATGCCAAATCACGAACCTTCGTGTTTCGACATTGCCAGCCGCAGAGTCAATTCAACCTCCATCGAGCTCTGTCGTTGCCAGCGGAACCGACATCGCGACTAGCCTCACCATCCAGCTTCTCTTAGTCCTGTCGATCCGGTCAATGTCTGTCTGCTCCCAAGCAGCATCCATGGGACCCCTTTCTCTTCCGTCATAGTATTTCGATAGTGTCGTGTGTTGCTGCGCCTTTCCAACACTCCTTTTTCCCTCCATCTCCGCCCTCACCCGACCGACTCGATACCGCTCGTTTCCCCTTCGCTGCTATACGGATGCCAATAGACGGCTTTGATCGACGTCCCTTTGATACATCGCCCCCCTGATTCCCGTCCCCGTCCCCGACCGGCGACAACCGCAACGATGCCGTCGGATCGCGATCACCGGTACGAATCTGTACCGCCCATCCCCAGCTACGATGAGGCTCTCGCCACAAGCGGCCCGGCAGACCCCTCAGAATGGCAGCAACCCCCACGCTCTCCGCTAGACGATCGCTCCCAGGCCGAGACTGAGTCGCAGTCGCTGCTGAATAGAAATGGCCTCGCAACTTCATCACGCCGCCCAAACGGCTATAGACCGCCAACAGTCGAAACAGATGACGAAGATAGCTCATGGGGCAGCGACGACGATGGAGACGAAACGGCATACGTGCGCCGGGAGATGCAAGAGCTCGAAATAGGGGATGCGGACGACAGATCGCGCTCGTCAATATGGGGAAAACGGATACCATTCGCCCTCTCTTTATCACGCTGGAAGTGGTCTTGGCGATGGCGGATGCCAAATTTGCGCCCGACAATTCGACTGCCCTCGGGCTCGGCCGACAACTCCAACAACTCGAACGAGGCGAATGCGACGACAACGAGACCGCGATTTACTTTCCCGCAATGGGACAAGGACAAGGCGCGGACGGCCATTATCATTTTTGCCCGGGTGTTTGCTGTTGTCTTCGTCATGGGCATTCTTTACGCCCTTTTCATGAGCGATATTTTCACGAGCATGGCTAGGCGCATGAACGGCGGACTGCGTTTCAACCCCGAGGATGTACGCTTGTACGTGCAGCAAAATGTCGAAGGCCGCCGGCTGAAGGCGTCGGTAGCTCATTACACAAAATACGCCCACATGGCAGGTACCGAGGGCGACTACGCTCTGGCTATGGACGTCGAGTCCATGTTCACCAGAGCCGGGCTGGATTACGTCAACGTTGACGAATACTACGTGTACATGAACTATCCAAAGGCCGGAGGACGCGCTGTGGAGATTATGGGCGACGACGGAAAGCCAAAATGGTCTGCGAAGCTGGAAGAAGAGGAAGTCGGAGGAGAAGCAGCTGGACACCAGACATTTGTGTTCCACGGACTATCCAAGTCAGGAGATGTTAAAGGACCTCTGATTTATGCCAATTATGGTGCGAGATCAGACTTCAAGAAGCTTGCGGATCATGGGATTGACACCAAAGGCGCCATCGCTCTTGTTCGTTATTATGGTACCCAGGCAAACTTGGCTCTCAAAGTCAAGGCGGCAGAGGACGCCGGCTTCGCAGGCTGCATTGTGTACAGCGATCCAGCCGATGACGGCTTCAGATTGGGCGACGTCGCACCCAATGGCCGCTTCATGCCCGCCGATGGCGTTCAGAGAGGCTCCGTTGCGCTGTCGAACTGGGTCCTCGGTGACCCCCTGACCCCTGGCTGGGAGAGCAAGAAGAACCTGCCGCGCATGAAGCCAGATGAGAGCAAGGGTCTGACCAAGATCCCCAGTCTGCCCCTTGCATGGCGTGACGCGCAAATCCTACTACAGCATCTCAAGGGCCATGGTGAACAGGTGCCGAAGGAATGGGCGGGAGGTGTTCCTGATATCGCCGAGTGGTGGACTGGTAACCTTTCTTCGCCCATTGTACGACTCAAGAACGACAACGACGTTGTGGAGCAGAAGGGTATCTGGAACGTTTACGGCAAAATCGAAGGCATTGAGCAGGATCAGAAGTCAATCATCATTGGAAACCACCGAGACGCTTGGTCCTTTGGCGCGACCGAACCTCACTCTGGCACGGCGGTGCTGATTGAGATGGCACGCATCTTTGGCACCCTCGTCTCCAAGGGTTGGCGCCCTCTTCGCAGCATCGAGTTCATGTCGTGGGACGCCGAGGAGTACAACATGATCGGCTCCACCGAATTCGTCGAGCACAATGACGAGCTCCTGCGGCAAAACGCATTTGCTTACATCAACCTCGACTCTGCCGTGGCAGGCAGCGAATTTCACGCTGCGGGATCGCCCGTCTTCAAGCAAGCTGTCCTTCGCGTTATCGACCGTGTCTTTGATGCGGGCCTGAATGCGACAGTCCGTGACCTGTGGAATCAGCGCGAGGGTGACCTGGAAGAGCTTGGAATGGATGGCGACTGGGTTCCCTTCCAAAACATCGCCGGCACCAGCTCTCTCGATCTCGGCTTCAGGGGCGCACGATTCCCCGCGCAATCCAGCTACGACAACTACGAATGGGTCCAGCGCATCGGCGATCCAGAGTTCGCGTATCACGTCATGATGGGCCAGATTGTCGGCCTCTTGATCCTAGAGCTCGCGGATAAGCCCATTCTACCATTCGACATGGTGGGCTACAGCGAGCGCATCGAGCGTTACATCAACGACCTGGCCAACTTTTGCGAGCACATGGGTGCGGGTACGCAAGACAAGTTCTCGCTGGAGCCTCTCAAGAAGCTCATCGCGGAAACCAAGGTCAACGTCAAGGGCTTCTCCATGTGGGAGATGACGTGGGAGAGCACAGTCATGGGCGGCGGCGGCTGGGAGTCGGGCGATATGGGCGACAAGCGCATTCAGTTCAACAACCACATGGCCGACTTTGAGACGGCGTTGCTGGACCTTGAGCAGGGTGGTGGTGTAAGTTTTATCTCTTCCTTCTTCCGTGACATGGTATCCGTATTTTCTGATTCAATTGCTGACGATTGCGTAGATCCCCGACCGTACCCAGTTCAAGCACGTCATCTTTGGGCCCCAAGCCTGGTCCGGCAACAAGCCCGTCACCTTTGCCGCCATTCGCGACGCCGTCGAGGCCGGCAACTGGGAGCTCGCGAACAAGCTCGTTGAGAAGACGGCGCGCATCATCCAGAACGCGACAAGTTCGCTGTCCGAATGGGAGAAGGCTGCAGAGAGCAGCTGATCGCACCATTACTCCCATTTCTACGTTGTGACTTTTTTCTTTCCTGTGTTTCGATACGACGTTGGGGCGTGTGTGTTGTACCGCATTTTTTGAATGCAATTGGAAGAAGACACATGTACGAAGGGGGCTCACTTGCTCTCATTTCCTTTTTGTTCAACTCGTTTACAAAAACTCCGTTTGGGAGATCTTCTGGGGTTTGATAGCTATCTGCGCTCCGTCGTGGAAAGCCTACTGCCAATCCTCTCTGTTCCTTATTTTTTCTGGCATTGCAAGGAGTTTAGGGGGGGTTCTGCCACACAAACAACCATGGTTTCCGCAATTCTTTTTGTCCCGAAGGTACGATAGTCGAAACTACCTATACACTGCCAGTCCTGTGGCGGAATATGTAACTGCAGCTGCAACTATGTTCTGCCCGTGATATTACGCACGGTCTAGTCTTCGTGGCGAGTTTTGTCGTGATGGAAATCGCCAACTTGCCCCTACCCTACCCTGCCAGTCCTGGCCCCTCGAACTAGTCAATTATCCTCCAGACGCATCGAGATTTCGCCCAGGTCAAGTGCCGACTCGGAAACTCACTTGACCATGACGCTACATGTTCTTTGGTGTACCTCGTGGAGAGGTGGTCATTATGGCGGGGATGAAAACTTCGATCGCTTCACTAAGAATAAGGTAAGGTAGGAAGAGAAAAGCACGACACACGTATATACAATCGAGGCCACAAGCCACATGCAAAGCTTTTCCATTGTCTCTCTGTGCACAACCACATTCCACAGATTTCGTCTCGTTCCAATTCATTGCATGCGCTTATCGTATAAACACGTTTTTTCTTGACTCTCTCACACACACAACTCTCTCGTCCCCTTCTGCTCCAATCTCCGAACCTCACTCCACTAGGTTCTTCTCACAAACCCGTGTTGGCCACTGCTCCCCTTCGCCGCTAATTAAGAAACCTCCATCTGTTCCCTCTCCATAATCCCTTCTTTCATTCTCCCTGCTCTCGTAAGGTGTGTCGTCATGTGGTGATTGGATGAGTGCCTCCCGTTTGCTTCAGAACCGGGTTGACAGGATCCAAGTACCGTTGCTTATTTCGGGTACAGAACAATGCCGTCGTACTGCCGTCCCTTGATACTTTCGAGGATGTGGTAAAAGTGGCGCTTGCTGTTCTCGACCGAGGCCGAATCCTGCTGGTTGCCAGCGAGGTTGGAGTGGATGAGCTCAATGAGGCCGTTGAGGTATTTGGTTGTGACCTGTAACCCAGTCAGTACTCGGGAAGACAATGCAAAAAAGCTGTGATGACACTTACCGCCGCGTTCTGCTGCTCAAAGTAGTAGACGTATCGGTCGAGAATCTCAACAAACAGCTCAATCGATGTCGCCGTCTCCATGCAGGAGTCAGCCACGCGCAGAGCTCTCTGAAGACACTCAAGCACTCTCTTTCCATCACGATACAGCTGCGATGAGTTAGTAAGTGTCGCTTGATCGGGTTTACGGTCCAGACTTACCCCAGTTTCGTCGGCCTCGCCATTGACGGCCATTGGCGTGGCCCACCACAGGTGACTAGCGAGGTAGACAGCCCGGCACTGGTCCGGCTTGCGCAAAAGCTTGCTGCCGTGCTGGGCGCACTTGGTGATGAGAGTGTCGTAGTTCTCCTTGCCAAAGTTTCGCGTTTGGTGCAGCGCCGTGGCGATAACGCAAACGGCTTGGAACTGCGCCTTGGAATCCGAAATCGCCTCCTCGTAAACGGTGAAGGCTTGAGCAAAGAACTCGTAGGCCACCTCCTCAAAGCCCGTCATATCAGCCGTCTGGCCGGACGCGCAGAATAGACGCAGGGCAAGCTCCGCCGCGCCGGCTCCGTTGACACGGGTATACAAAGTGCTCAGAGCAGAGTGCATAAACTTGAAGAGGGCATTGCTCTGGGTCTCCCAGTTGTCCTCGTAGTGTTCGCGCGTCTTGAAGCGTCTTGCAAGCTTCATGCAGGCGGTAATGAGGGGCGGTGTCGTCGTGCGGATCCTCTCGTTGCCTTCAGAGTAAGCCTTGCGGGTCATTTGCAACAGACGGAACTGTGTGTCGTTGTCTTCGCCATTAATGAGGTGGACAATTCTGGCCAGCCAACCTTGTTCCTCCATAGTCTCGTCGGTTTCGACAGCGCGGCGTTGTGCAACACCTGGGTAGTTGGACGGTGTCTGGGAGCCCTCCTTAATGAGCACCTTCAAGACCTCCAAAACATTCTCCATCTGGCTAGGGGTAGAGATCCGTGTCTGGTCACGGAGGAGGGTGCGAGCGACTTCACCAGCAACGGCGCGGCGAGTTGGATACGACTGTGACTGAAAAAGAGGAACGTAGGTAGGAAGAGAGAGTGCGGTAAAGATGGAGAGGTAGCGGTTGAGAGGCGCTTGCAGCAGGGCCAAGAGACTTTGCTGTGCCGGGGGAGAATGAAGGTCGGCATTGTTTGCGTTTTCCCGGACTTTGATCGTGGCATACTCAAGAATCTGGTTGACAAAGTCTAGCCTCTCGGGGTAAATGTTGAGTGCCAGGTTTGTCAGTGAGCAGAGCAACGCTATTGTGTCTGGGATGGGAAGGTGCTGCGCATCCACCAAGTTTTTGACTTGGCTAAAGAAAATCTCGTAGAGCTGCACGTTCTCCGGGATACCCTTCTCTGCGTCATTCCCTTCTCCGTTGACGGCAGTGGCCTCAGTGTCCGCAATCGAAGGAGCTGGCTCTTCTGGCGGGGGTAGGTCCTCTGCGGCGCGGGCTTCGTTTTCGCTGCTCTCGTGCGCGGCACCGTTTGTATCGAGGTCGAGGGGTTTCCCATTTTCGTCCACACCGGAGCCTGGCGCACTTGATGCCTTCTCGGCCTGCAATTTTGTCTTCTCCAGCAGAGCTGAAAGAGCCTCCTCTTCCAGCTTGGCCCGGTCCCCTTCTCCCTCGTCCTTGGATTCGCGTTCGGCGTAATCTGACAAGCGGTCCATCAGGCCGATAACAATAGCTTTTACATTGACGTGGGGATTCAGGCGCGAGACGGCCCCGAGGAATTGGTCCAGAGTGTGTAGGTGGAAGTCGTCAGGGAAGACCTGGGTGATGACCTCGAGTAGGTACTCCTGTGCCAGGACATCGCGACATTGCACAACCTGCTCTAGCAGAGGCGCAAGAATGCCCGACTTGTACGTTTCCAGATCCACAAGTTGGCTCAGTCGGACGATATTGCTTCCAACCAGAAGCTGGAGCTCTTTCCGCTCTCTTGTCCGTTGTTCGCGCTCGCGGGAATGGCCTTGGTGTTGCAGCCGGACCCAGAGCTTGTTCATCTCGACAAAGTTGGTGAGTATGAAGTTGATCGAGTCGGACAAGTTGCCCTCGGGACCGTCGCCGTCACCTGTCGGCAGGTAGTCTCTGGCCTGGCCGGAAAGGTAATATCTGAGGAACAGCCCGCGAATGGGATGCTGCACGCCCCTGCTCATATCCATCATATCCTTCATGAGTTCCTTGACAGGTGCGTCGGGGATAGACATGTAGGCGGTGCCGACGGTGATCATGAGGTACAGGCGCGGGATGATGTTGCCGGCATACTGGACGAGCTCGTACAGGTCGGCGAGATGGTTGACGGGGTGGTTCTCTCGGAGATGGACGGAGAGGTAGCGCAAGGCGTCAAAGACGGCCATGTATAGCTCATAGTACTGCTTCGGGCCCAGGCTACTCGTGCGCAGCTCGGAAACTAGGGTTGAGCTGAACGAGGTGCATTGGACTGTTAGTCTCGACCATTGAAGCTTATCGGGGGCATCGAGAGAAGCTGCCTAGGAGCTCCCGGGAATCCGGGGAACGGGGATGACGTACCAGCACTTGAGGGCATCCATGAGCTTGCTCGGCGTGTCGAGGCATTTGCGCATGAGGGCCGTCTGCTGGCGCACCGCGACCAGGGCATCCTCCAAGAGGCGTGCCTGGTCTTCCGGCGGCACAGGAGTCGCAGACATATCGAAGTCGAACCGGCGGGGTAGTTATCGATCGAGGCGACGTATATGATGCTCAGTTGTGGCTCATTGATGAAGAGGACAAACGACAGAGTCGGAGTGGATCGATTGCGGTCGGAACAATTGCGCGATGGATGAGGACGCAGATGTCGGAGGTGTGTCGTCGGCGCGCGCGGCTGCGAAAAGGGTTGCGAGGTGAGGTCCGGGGGGGTTCGTTGGAAGGCTGACGATGGAGTCCCGTCAGGTTAGCAGTAGCTGGCTCGAGGCGAGTGCTAAGGACCGACTGGGCAGTGCTGCGGTGTTGTGCGATGCGAGCTCGGTGGACTGAGCCGTGGCTGGAGCAGTGGAGTGAAGACCAGACACTGGCTGGCGTGGACGAGAAGTGGAGACTGTCCCTTTCCATTCTCTTGCGACTTGCCTGTGACGTGCCCGCCAGTGGGAGGTCGGAGAATCGAGCTGCCTAGAGGATAGATTATGTAATACATCATTATGTAAGGCAGAGTTGGGGTGGTCTTCTCTTCACGGTTCAATCGATCCCTCCGAGCGTGTCGAAAATGCAGTGAAATTGCGGCTCTGTCAAAGTACGTATTCTGGGCCGGTCAGCTATCAACCGTCTTTAGTGTTTGCATTGGATTGATGCTGGTGCCTTCATAATGCAATCTACTACAAGATCGTTTCTGCACAGTCTTCTTGCAGCCTCGGCCAGGAAGTTGGCATCTAATACCTCGTACGTAATTTCCTCGCAGTGAGGTCCTACTAGTAGTTCACCATTGAGCTTAACTCTATGAGTTGAACTGGAGTCTAACGGATTCCACAGCCAGGTGTCGGCCATCTCATCTGCTGGGAAGAAAAGGTGAATCAGCATCGTTGGCATCCCCAGAGCTTGAGCAGACAAGCGGTCGACTTGTTCGAAAATTCCCAACTACTTCGTCTGCCCGGGACAATTCAGGTTCTCTAACTCCCTCTTTCTGGATATTTTCATTACAGTAAATCGATCAACAACATACTTTGCCCCTTCGAAGAAAGCGGAAATCATTGCTACTCGAGCGTTGACTCTAGACTCTAGACCGTGGAAGGAAGATCGACCAGGATCTCGAACCACACACGTTGGTGCGTTGGCGCATTGGTAGCAAAGGTTCTGTCTTGGGTCGCGGCACAGGCCAGAGTTCCGGCCAACCGCCCCCGCCTTGGCTGCATAGACTGTGGATTCAGTGCGTTTTCCGCCTCTCAACAGCACACAGCCAACTTGACCACTTGACGATCACAACGGTCAGAAGCAACAATAACATCACCAACGAACGACAGTCCCTCTCACATGCCATGCGTCAGTTCATTCATTCGTTTGAGGTTCTCTCAGCAGCTGATTCGTACACTGTTACATGCTTGTGCAATGTATCCGTACATTCACGATGCCCTTTGACCAATTCGCATCTTCGCCCACCTCAACTAATACCATGCCGTGTGCTTACTCCGTACCCATGTGCCATTGCTGCATCATGCAGGATATGTGTGTTCGTGAACCCCTTACTCCAACAAAACGCCATCCAAATCCAGATAGTACTCCGCATCCTCTCCATTTTGGCTCCATCCCCGCAATCAGTGGGCTCGTGTCCATACTCACCCGAGTTCCCGAGTGGGAAGGCCGAAAAAGCAGCCCAGATTTTCCTACCATCACTGCCTCCCCACGGTCTCAAGCTGTGAGGGACACAGCAGTAGCAGGAAGCCCACAATCCGTCTGGAGATACTCTACAAGCGCCGTGTCAATTGACGCTGAAAAGGCAGCAAACAGCAGCGTTGCCGTCGTGCCGGGCGCAGGGAGATGCCGTATCCTCGGTACGATCTCCAGCTTCTCAATCCCCTCGACCTTGGCCAGCTCAGCGACCCACTCCATGCTATCGTGCTTGATGAGCGCCAGCAACCTCAGGTCCGAGACGCTCAGCACCTGCGGCCCCTCCCACGCCGCCGTCGGTCTTCCGCCCTCCACGACGATACGCAGCCTAGGTATCGCCTTATCCAGCCGGCGGAGATAGGCGCACATGGTCGCCCAGTCCAGCCGGTCACTCTCACTATTGCAGTGCATCACAGGCCCGTCCTTGCGGATGGTGAGCTCCTGGATAGCAGAGCGAGACGAGGGTGTCAGGTCTTTGAGGAAGGGCACCACAGCCTCAACGTCGCTGCCGAAATCGAAGCCGTAGGGGCGCCCGTAGAGGAGATGACTCGCCTCGCGGTGGATGCGGCGGTTGACGGCCATGATTTCGGGGTGCATTACGGACTTGGGGCTGGTCAGATGGTGATGTGCGTACGTCGTCAAAAAGCATTGCCTGTGAAAGGACCTCTCGATGATGCGGTACGAGGTGCGGCGGTAGGTGCTCAGGGCGCCAGTGTGCAGCTGGTGCATTGCCTTATTACGGACGGCGAGTCTTCTTTCGCCAGCGTCGTCGAGAAGGTATTCGTAAATCATGATGCGGATTTCGGCGGGGATCCGCATCAAGGGGGATTGCTCTTCGTCCATGTTGGAATCGTAGGGTTACGAGGTGTGGGAACTTGGGGTCAAAATCTGGGGTCGGAACTCGGGTGGGTTGGACGGGGACGCTCCTCGGATGAATGGAACTGGTGCCTGGAGGTTTAAACACAGCAAGGCAACGATGAAAGAAGATGCGGAAGAGTAACAGAGTCGGAATAAGAGAGAAAAGAGGCGGAATTTGTAGACAGCAGAGGCGGAAAGAGGGTCACCAGCTGGTCTTATGGCATCGTGTAAGATACGGCAAGTGCCCCTGCGGAGGTGGAAGGTGAGCGTGACTCCCATTGACATGTCTTTCCGAATTGGTACACCCACGCGTTCCGAGAAGCAGCCAAGGAGAGGGGTCCATCAAGGTGCTTTCCTAGTGACTGATATTGGCACTTGCTTCTGCCCCTAACTGCACAAGTGGTCCTTTCCCCGAGTCGGAAACATCCCATCGGCCAATGACTCTTTCCCTTTCTTTCGATGAGCAGAATATCGTTGCTGTTGCAGTTGCAGAGTGAACATCCAACCGCTGTGCCGCATGCATACGCGGAGTCCCGACCTTGGCCGTCAAGGTCCCCTTGTTGGGGTCCTTGAGGGGAGGTGTGGATCTTCCCGACCTCATCTTACCTTACCAATGGACCTCACCTCACCCTTGCTTGGGCAGTCAGACTCCCTCGTTGAAGGGTGTGTGTGGCAGATAATTCACCTTGCACAACGGAGACTCACCAGCAGGCCAACAGCTGCTTAAACCAGCCGAACCAGCGTGAATGCAACTTGTACAGTGAGCCGTGCAACATGTAGCAAATAATATGCAATGCTCCGCTGGGTGCTTACCGGCTGACTCTTCGCGAGGAAGATAAGCAATCCTTCTCCACTAGTGCAGCTTATGGGCCGTCTTGTATCGTACCTATCTGGTCCCAAACCAACGATGCTCGCAGGCCAATGCCTCGGCCCTTGTTTCGGACCAGCGCTCTCGGCCCCGCGGGTCACCCCGGGTTTCCACAATTCTAGAATCGCGGGGGCCACCGGGACACCTCCGCGTCCAGGGTCCGATCCCCGCCGGCTACCTCTCATGGAGCACCTTAACTTTACACCTATGATTGAACCAGCAATCTTTCTATAAGGATTATCCTCACAACGGCAACCTCGGTGCCATTTTCTATCTAACGACTGGCTACCTGCTTGCCTGAATCACTTGCTAAGCTTCATTGAGGTCTCAGCTCTGTATAGGAGGTAGGTGATTTCTACAAACTCTTCTGTCTGGGGCGTAAAAGATATATGCGTACCCCTGTGTCCTTTGCCATCTTACCCAGCTTAGTCCAACTCCCTTATGACCATGTAGAAACGCAACTTTGGCTCGCGACTCACCTCATATCTAGTACGTATGATTCCCTGGAGTCTGATTCTAATCGGCCTACGAAGTTTTTCATGTCGTGGCACTTGCTGGCCTCTCTGGTTATTCCAGACGCAATGATAATTTGAATGAGAAACACAACAGTCAGCATTCAGACTCGACCTCTCGGGCATAACTTAGATCCCACCCGGAGGAGCTTGGGAGACGCAAAAATGACATGGCAGATCTTCAATTCAACCCTCCATTGTACAGGAATTGGTAGCCGCTGCGTAGTGGAAATCGATGGATTAAATATGGAAGGGAATCTCAAGCAAGTTGGTATCATTCAAGCCCTCCACCAATAACACTCATCATACAAAAGCATATCCTCTCAAAACAAATACCTCACAAAGCCTTGTCCAAAGTTCCCTTCTTGACAAAGTCCTTTGTCGCAAATTCCCTCTCACCGCCAGTAGTAATGTCCTTATTCTTAGACATGCCCTGCGAGTCGCCAGCCGCGGTGTCAACAGCAGAGTTGAACTTTCCGCGAATCACCTCTCCCATTCCCTTTAACCCAGTCGTCAGCATCACAAAGTCACAATGATTCCCCCATCATACAATGAAGCATCAGCAGTTGCGGGAACTACTCACGTGTCCTTGTGCAAATGCACCCTTGATCTGCTGCCCGATACCACCGCTACGCGTCGTCGGCGCATCACCGCCACCGACCGTGCTTGTAGCGGCTCTGGAAGTCGAGTGCGTTGCTGGAATCTCGCCGGTTGTCGTAGTGTGGGAGGTCGCGGTGTTTACACTGGGGTTCTCGTACGTGTTTGCGGTGCCGGCGGTCTCAGCGTTGAGAGCTGCGGGATTCGTGTGTGTGGCCATGGTGATGGTTGCGTTCAAGCTCCGGTAGACGTTGAGTTTTTATGGTGGATTAATGAGCCGAGTTATTTGAATATTCGGTAATATTTCAATCAAAGATGAAGTTCAAGTTGATGATACTATCTACAGAATTTAAATAGAAAAGAGAAGTTGGTCGTTAGCTTCCTTGAACCTGGTCTGGTGATGCGCCAAGGGGTGACGTCACGATAGCGCAAAGTTGGCTCGTGGCTCTTGTTGATCTGTGGACCTTCGGATCCGGCTTGCCGCATGGATGTCAGCCTCAATACGTCTCATTGTTCAATATTCCTATCAAGCCTATTTCCGTCTGTCAAAGAATATCTCATGACATGAAACTTATGACACCGGTATATTTGGGATGACTAGTTGTTGCACACAAACCATAATGGACTGCATATGTCAAACTTCCACCGAAGAAAAAATGATTTTTGTCAGGCTTACAGGCAGTTTGATATTACTACAAAAGAAGACGCCTTACCGGATGAACCCCGTGAGAAAATCTCGTCTATGTAAAGAAAATGTACCATCCAACCTAGTGCTGTGTAATCCCCTCAACAGAAGAAAAGTTTGAATGTGTTCCAATGTGCCTGTCCATCCTATCGTTCGTTTTCTCGATCATTTGCACAGGACACTGGTGACAGGAAGCCCATCAACTCAAGCTTCACCACGCGCCCAAGACAAAAACCATACCAACAAAAGACCAAACCCACCTCGACACCTCAACCCTCTCTCCAGCACCGTAATACCCCCTACCACCGCCCCAACCACCCCCACCGTTCCCCCAGCCCCAAGCGGCACTGATTTCACACTCCCCGTTGAAGTCAATGGTATCTGTTCTTCCAATGGGGGTGCAGAGAGACGACGACTCGGCAGACTGTTCGCTGTTTTCGGTGCACGTGGTAACGTCGCTCCATGTTCCGTTGAGGCAGTACTGGAATGAGTTGGACAGACAGTTGTACTGGCCCTCGGATCCCTCGCAGGACGTATCGGCTGCAATGGCGAGGTATGAGAGGTCTGCTAGGACTGTTGTGTCTCTTGTTTGTTTGCCGAGAGATTGTCCTGTGACTGGGGATGGTGTCGCGGAGGTAAGGTCGACGAAGAGGGCGAGGAGGAAGAAGAGGAGTAGGATAGAGAGGACGCTTTTACGTCTGCATGGTTGGAGGCGCGGGAACATTGTGACAGAGAGCCCCAAGAGGTGTTGCCGAAGTGAATATCTGCGGCCCTGAGAAAAGGAAAAGTTTGCTCTGGGAAGAAAAGGGAGAGTGGCTGTTCTTGAGCTCGATGGACGGAGTGTTTGTCTGGAAAGGCTGAGACGAGCGTCTAAGTCGGCACATTAGCATATATGGTACTCAAGGAGTACCGCAGGTATATACTCCCTCCTTTCCCCTCCCCCCTCTTTGCAGTTGAAAGGCCTTGCCCCAGAGTTGGCCGAGAAAGGACCCGAGAAACATGGCAAATAGATCGGGGACCCATCGAGGAATGACGAAGTTGATTAACAGTCACGACGCACCTTACTACCACTCATGGAGCCATTCTCATCCTACCTTAGCAAGCTCGTGAATAGACCATAACTGTGAATACATGCCTAAATCTCTTCGTTCCCGCCAGATTGTCTCAGAAACTAGCTTCTCTGGCCGTAAAACTGTCGGAACCTGTGTTCGTCTGAACGGCACCAGACCGTCGCTGCGTTATTAGCTGTACCGGCGTAGTCATGACAAGACCGTAAGACGTGTAGACATGCCATTGGGCAATCCCGAATCTAAGGTAGCTAGCTCACCGAGCGAAACTTCACCTCCAAATTTTCCCGTCATCCCTCTGCGCCAAAAGCTGCAAAAGAGAAAATAGCATGGATCCTACGGACCTCGCAGTATCTTTCTTAAGCTTACACTCTAGCTCCCCAACGGCACCCTCCTAAAACTCTCCGGGAGGTTGTCATGCGTAAACGGTTTCCCATGGCACGGATTGTCGGCACAGACTTGGCTTAACTCGCACACGCCCTCTGCCCTATCTCCGAATGTAGAGGTTGCCAAGAGGTCCGCAATCCTGCAGGAACCCGATTCAAAGTACAAATTGCTGGTGAGACTTGGCAAACGTCCCCATTTCTTTGAAACAAGGATGGGCAAATGTATCTCTCTTTTTTGAGGGTGTGAAACTAAATAAAAGTAGAGTATGAACCCATCCCAGGAAACCCGTGAACCGGTTCGTGATGTCCAACGTGTTCTCGCGTTGGTTGATGGTGCTAGTCACCTAGCGCCAACGCTACCCTTTCCTCCGCGCACCAATGAGCTGGCTGATGCCTACAGTTCCTGGAAGGCTAGCCAGCGGATAATTTGTCTAATTACTCTGCAAGAGTGTTGAAGGGGAAAACTCTTCTGGCATCGTCTTTATTGCAATCGTCCTACTCTGAGCTGCGACCTGGCTTGCATAATACATCCCTATCTGACCCGAACTTTCCCGTGTGCTTTGTGAAAAACAAGAGAAGCAGGCTGCTTCCATCGAAATAACGATGGATAAGCAACAGGAAGCATTCTCTCACTCCAAACAGACTACTAAAAGCCGAGGTTATAATGATAGTAGCTGCCTAGGAACGGAGTCGCAGACGCCCCAGCTTGGAGTCGTGAACTTGTGAGCACGAGGTTTCCCCCATCTCACATTCCATATGCCCCTCGTGCATTCTCAGTCCGTGAACTGGAATCTCCGTAGCCAAGTCCTCAAGTAAAGGCCATCTGCCCCCTGGCCCTCCGGCCCTGGCATCTCCCAACACTTGCACGCGAGACCAAAAACTTAGACGGCCTTTTCTTCGCCGCCTCCACTCGTCGTATGTGAACAACCCAGGCCAGAAGATAGTAGCCCCCGATACCCAATATTAGAAAGCCGGCAGTGGCGAGAATAAGCACCACGGTAGCGCTGCGTGCAGCGGCAGGCATGGTAACGATGATATCAGCGATGTGATACCCCGTCGTGTCATTCCAATTAGCACGCTTACTTCCCATCTTGACGAAATCCTTGGTGGTCATTAAGTCGGTTAAGTGGACACGACCTACCGCAGCTATACTTGTAGCCACTGTAGACTGTAGGTGAGAGGAGTGTTGCTGAAGAGACAAAGTCTCAAGACTAATTACCGAAGAGACACCAAACTGCAGGAACTCGCGAGTCGCAGCTCTTTCTGCTTTCTAGTATATAACCCTTGACAGCCGAGTTGCTAAACATACCTTGGGTCCGCGGCTTCAATGCTTCTGATTGTCCACTGGATCACCAAAACTTTTTTGCTTGCGTTTTGGGTACTAGCCGCGCCTCTTCGATGGACCGGTTTGGGTTCGGAGTTGAAAGAGGGCACTACGCTTGTCTTAGCTGAAGATGCCTCGACACAGCCCATACACGTGATAAAACTGCCAAATCGTGACCTGTCAAGCCGTTCCAGGTAAGAATTCTTAGTTTTTGATACACGTCCATTAACACCTGGATCGACCGTCACGACTCAAGTCATCGTTACAGGCGATATATAGGGGCACGACATTCTGTTTCGAGTATACGGGAGAGCTTTTGATCATATGTAACGGTTTGTTGAGTATGTACAAGTTCTATCTTATTAGACATTAGGAAACCCATTGATAACAGCGCGTTCCAGCTCTTGGTCTGTGCTGCTGTGAGCTCTCTTCCCACAATCGGAGATGGCCCTTGGCCCTGAATGATGCGTCGTTTCTCAGGTCTCGTTTGCACGTGTTACCCATGCTTTGGAATCAAACAACCTCCCATGTTCTAGCAGAACTAATTACGCCATGCTGAGGATATGCAAAACACGTGAAAGTAAATCAGACGTAAATCGTCTTATCCGTAATAGCAAAAGGAAATGAGGCCCTCTCGCTTCATCGGCGGTAGCGAGGGGTCGCGCTGGCAGTACCGTTCCACTCGGGGTACTTGGTGGTAGACCAGTCACCATCGTCAAAGCTCGTGGTAGATTCTGGGATTGAGGAAGATGTTGTCACACTGATGATGCTGGTGACAAAGGTTGAGGGTTGAGGCAATGAGCTGGGCGTCTGTACCCATGAGGTTTGGTAGGTGGTCTCATAGACCTGGGTAGAAGTCGGAGGCGTATAAGCCTCTGTGACGCTTGTGCTAGTAGAGGTAGAAGTTGTAGTCGTCGAGGTTGATGATGATGATGTCGTGTTAGGTGGAAGAGTAGATGATGGTTCCACAGGGGGAGCGATATAAGAAGTCGGCGCAACCGGGGTCTCCGTGGGCGGAGGAGGCTGAACGACGACCGCAGACGATTCAACTGGTGTTGAAACCGGTTCACTTGGAGCAGCCCATGTTGCTGATGACTGAGGGGGAACCACATTGGTCTCGGAAGAACTGGAAAATGCGGCTGCTGAGGATGATGCTGGGGGTGCCGCAATAGATGTCCATGTGGACGGAGGGGGCTCGATGGCTCCCGTAGAGACACTGGCGGACGCCGATGGGGACGTACTGGGAACACCCTGAGTTTCCGTCGAAGGAGGAGGCATAACAATGGCGGTAGACGAGCCGACAGGTGCCGATGATGGTGCCACTGGGGTTTCCGTAGAGGGGGGCAGCTCGATAGCAGATGTCGACGGCGATGAAGGCACTGGCGAGGATTGGCTAGGCGACGCCAACGTCTCGCTTGACGGGGGAGGCACCACGACAGGGGCGCTCAAGGACGGTGTTGATGAAGGACTGGCAATGCTCGAAGGGATGCCAGGCGTAGTAGTTGAAGAAGGAGCTGGCTGAACAGACTCGAAGACTTGAGTTGACGGCGCAGCTGAGGAGGGCGCCGGATCAGCAGAACTTGCCGGAGGGGCAACCGGTGGTGTTGTTGCTGCCGTCGTAGGAATGACAGTCAAAGGTGTAGATTCAGGGGTAGGCTTCACGCTTGGGTAGACAGTGACGGTTGCTGGGCCGCTGTCCGTGGTGCCATCGACGTTCACGATGATGAGAGATGTAGATGTTGTCTGTACGGCAGACGAGATCTGGGTGATGGTATCGGTGATTCTCTCCGTGACCGTTGTCTGAACTGGCGATCTTGTAATGGTGACGACTGGCGGGTCGGCGCTGGGACTTCCCTCAACATTGACTACCGAGTAGGTCTTTGTTGGCTTTGTGCCACGAAGATGGAGGAGACGATCAATGAGGGGGATCGCGTTTGCTGCTGTGGAGACGGATAGCAGCAGCGGGAGGGGAGCAGAGGGCCGCATCTTGACGATGGACCACCAGCTGCTGACTGTGTGATGTTTTTGAGAGAGACAGAGAAAGTGAGAGAGATCGTCTCAAGTCTGATGCTTCAAGTTGACAGGCCTGGTAGATGCCGTGCTTCTTGCTGTTGCTGCAGGATGAAAGACGGGCACTGACAGGACGGTGGATATCGATGTCGATCGAATACGAATAGTTGCAAAAGCGACTGTAGGGCATACGAGAAAAAACTGGAGAAGCAAAAGGAAAAGCAAACAGGAGGTTGCGCGGGAGCCATGATGGTTTTACTGCGCTGCACTAGCAAACGCGGATGGCTGGGTGAGGGAAGCTCGGAAAAGCTCGTGATGGTAAATGTTGGTGGTTGGGAGGTTGAAAGGGCTCCATTTTGGTGGTGGTAGTGCAGCTTCCAAGGCGGTTTGACAGTTGATCCAGGGGGTTACTTACAAGGGACTTGGCTGAATGGGGGGTTTTGGATGGAGGGGTGAGGTACCTTTGGCTGGTTGGCCAGGGACACAGCGACTCAAGGGCACCAATGGCGGGGAAGCAACAGGCCTAAAGGTGACGGGAGGTGGGCAGAATCCAGGCACGCGTGGCACGCCAGGTACGGGCTGGGTTGAACGGCTCGCTTAGCCTGCCGAGGTGGACCCGTTATAGCCAATGAGAGGCTGTAAATGACGGCTACCCAGCCACCCGCGTTGCTGTTGCTGTTGCAACTCAGCTGGGAGATTCAACACAGCAGCGTCTAGACCTCGCAAGGAGCTACCGTCATTTGATGAAAAAAGGCAGACATGCTAGTGGAACCTTCAACGGCAAACAGCTACTAGTGACGGGACTGCCATTCGGATTGCAGGCTGGAGATGCACTTTGTCGAACCACGTTCTGGCACGCGCCTGTTCAGTGCTGCCTGGTTTCTCGAGGTGCGAGGTATCCTAGTATTGTTATGTAATCCAGGGTCACTAGCCACCATGGAGCAACCTCCAGCCACCAGCCACCAGCCATGAACGTCACGAGCCACCTAAGGCCGGAAAGACCGAGATCTGTCAGCAAGTGGCGGTGCAGTCGGAACCACAGCTCGCCGGTGGCTCGTGCATCCGAGCCTTGGCCTGTGGCTTGCCCCTGCGTCGTCCTCTTCCTCCTCCAGACGAACCCTTCCCCTCGACTCTCCGCTCCGCTCCCACCGCAGCACCACAGACGCTTCTGTCTGCCCGATCCACCTCCTAAGCTTCTTCACAAGAAACACCCGCCAAAGTCGTGCATGGGCAAGGAAGCTCTGGCCCCCAGCGTGCATGTCATCTCGTAGGGCAGCAGGGTCGCCGTCGATCACACCTTGCCCGTTTGTTTGCTCTACTCTTCAGCTTTGGATATCCGTACTAACTAATCTAAGGTCAACATCATCTAGAACAATCTCTTTCTACCTCGACTCAACGCCTCATTTATCATGAAGTGAACAGTGAACATACCCCACCACACCCTCGCATCGGACTGCAGCAATGGCGGACAGGAACCGAGACATTTGGCAGTGCTACCTCGATTACGCATCTCTGTGGCGCTGACAGCAGCTCAACAGGGTTGGCGCCTTGGAGGATGGAAACATTTGGACCTTCTGGTCGCTTTCTGTGGATCACATCGCACTGCCCGCGCCGCCCAGAAGTTGGTTTTAATCTTCCAGGTGGATGACGTTGAGTTTCCTTGCTGGGCGCGTGCCTACTAAGCCACCACGCCAGCCTGGGCAGACCGTCTCGCAGCCCAATGACTTTGGGTTTTCTGCTGCTGACTGCTGTGAGAAGCTCCGCGTACGGATCGGTTCGTCGGATTCGATCTACCACCTTAGCTCAAGCTCTTACCACCAACAGGAAGCAGGTGACGGCCGGAAAGAATCACCTCCAGCTTCCCCCTCTCAGCACCGGCACAGGGCCCAAACACGCAATTCTTGCCTCAGTAAAAGACTCACAGCCACACACCGGTCTCGTCGCCGTCACCTCGCTTGCCTCTTGAGACCCCGTCTTGTCCGTCCGCCGCATGTAAGCTTTAAAATAAGCTACGCCGCCCAGTCCCATCTACGATTCTCTCATCCGACTTTCCGTCTTCTTGCATCTCGTCACCTTCTGCTGCCCCGCAGTCTTTCACAACACCGACACCGTACGAATACGCGGTTCACGTTTACATAACTTCCAATACCCCGCCCCCCCCCTTGACCTCTGACGCAAGCGCGCCCCCGATTCTCCCGGCATCGTCAACCGATCGAACTCTGCGCGTCGCATTCCAGACTTCAATGTCCTATCCAGGCCAGTACGGCTACGGCGCCCGTAAGTTGCATTCCGAATCTCGGCGATCCTCCAATGCTTGTTCTCTAGATCCTCACACCATTTCAGAGCCTCACGGCCAGGGCTACGGCCAGCAGTACCCGCCCCCTCAACAGGGAGGTTACGGCGGATCACCTTATCCTCCGCAAGGAGGCCAGTATCCTCCTCCTCAAGGTCCTCCGCCCGGCCAATATGGTGCACCTCCTCAACAGGGCGGCTACTACCAACAACCTCCTCCGGGCCAGTATCCCCCGCAAGGCGGACACTACCCCCCGCCCCAGGGTCCTCCGCCGGGCCAGTATCCGCCACAGGGCGGCGCATACGGCGCACCTCCCCCGATTCCTCCTTCGCCTTATGGCGGACACTCCCCCGCGCCCGGAGGCTACGGCGCACCACCGCCCAATCAGTCGTATGGCGCTCCCCCGCCTCAGCACTACGGACCCCCGACGCCGGCGTCTTTGGGATACGGCGCTCCCCAGATCATCCAATGGGATGCCACTCCTGACGCGACGACGGCGCGCAACGCAATGAAGGGCTTCGGTACCGACGAGAAGACTCTCATCCGCTGTCTGGCTACCAAGGACCCTCTGCAGATCGATGCCATCAGAACAGCATTCAACAGGAATTTCAGACGTGACCTCGAGCAAGATATTAAGAAGGAGACAAGCAGCTGGTTCCAGAAGGGCTTGGTATCAGTCGCCCGCGGTCCTCTCCGCTCCGATATCTACAACTTGTACGAGGCAATGGACGGGGTCGGCACAAAGGAGAGTGTTCTGAATGACATTCTCCTCGGCCGTTCAAACGCGGATTTGCAGGCGATCAAAAGCGCATATCAGCAAACATTCAAGAGGCGCCTGGAGGATGACGTCAAGGGTGACCTCAGCATGAAGACAGAGAGGCATTTCCTCATCGTCCTTGGTGCCAACAGAGCAGAGGACTCTGCGCCCGTCGTGCCGCAACAGGTCGACTCGGATGTCATGGAGTTGTACAAGGCCACCGAAGGCAAGGTCGGTACGGATGAGATGCTTGTTTGCAGCATCCTCAGCACCCGCAACGACAACCAGATCCGCGCCATCAACCAAGCTTACGAGCAAAAGTTTAGGAGGAAGCTTGAGGAAGTCATCAAGAAGGTAAGCCAGCCAGACCCATTGAATGCCTACATCGCACCCGATACTAACTTTGCGCGATAGGAATTCTCTGGCCACATGGAGGACGCCCTTCTCTTCCAGCTCCGCAACGCAGTCGACAAGTACATGCACGCCGCCAAACTCCTGGAAGACTCAATGGCTGGGCTCGGCACCAAGGACCATCTCCTCGTCGCGCGCGTGGTGCGATACCACTGGGACAAGAACACCCTTGCCAACGTCAAGGGCGCGTACCAGGCAAGATACAACCGCAGCTTGGCGAGCAGGATCAGGGGCGAGACGAGCGGCGATTATCAGAGGCTGATGTTGGCGTGTATCGGCGAGAACATTTGAGCAGTGACGCAGGCGCGGAATGCGAGACCGAATGATACCCCTGGGCTGGGACGGACTTCTCATGAGATAATGGACGGGAACGATGGATGGATGGATGGATGGATGGGCTGGGAGGCCGTAAGCGCCTATAGCGACGGAGCTCGCGAAGAGCAGAGGTAATCGGACGGGTACTCGGTATGGTTATCAATATTTTACCGTAATGACACTCTGGACTCTGTCCTGGATTTGCTATACAACAACTCTTTCAAAGTGCTCTGGGTGGTGACACAATGTCTCGATCTTTGTTCTCGGCGCCAAAGACGCTGTTGCCTGCATATGATTATCTACGCGACAAATCCGCTTCCCCTTGATTGCCAACATTGCGATGCTTTGGGGTTGCTGAAATGCAGACTCAGTCTCGCTGCTCATCACGGTGGCCGAAATAATACGAATCATGCGCGCCTCAGAAAGATGGTTACAATATGTGGAGAGAATTTATTGCGACTTATTAATAAATGGGCTAAAAATGTTACTTTTTTCTGTAGTAATTGCTCCAATTTAACGGCGGTTCTTGGACCGAGCTCTCTGATTGGACATGCTGAGTCCAAGCGTCTTATGTGCACCTTGGGGCAGTCGCGAATGTGTGACAGATTCTCATGTCATTATAAAGCAAATGGAAAGTGCAACCAATCAAACCAGAGCTAAGGGGGTAAGAGCGGGTCTTTCCTGACAAAAACGCTATAGCAAGATATAGCACCTTCACTAGCTATTACTTATAGCGGTCCCAGGGCCCCCTCCTTCTAAAAAAGCCACGCTAATTAACTTTTTCTACTAATCAAGACGTGGCCCCTCCTTCGCCCTAACTTTTCTCTTTTTTCCACCCTTTACTTAACGAATCCGTGCTCCACCCGCGTATGCCCACTTGATTGCGCAGAATGGCACTTTGAGGACGACGGCCACCACCCACGATCAATATCGCGAACTCGAGATCGACGTCAAAGAACGCGTTTGACGGAAGATTGACGCGTCAAATCGTGGATAGCGAGCAGCTTCTTCTTTGCGCACTTTTGACTGAAACTAACACTCAAAAAGATTGCACCTGACCAATCAAGGTCCATGGACGACGATCTCATTCAACTTAGAGTCGTTCCTTCTTCAATCAGTGCACTTGGCTTCTTCTCCTTGGCCAATATCTTTCCTTCGGCTTGGCCATAGGATCACTTTCAACAAATCAGCCAAGTGGCCGTTCAAAAATGGCATCACCAATGATGCAGCAGCCGCCTATGCCTAACGGCGGCGCGTACGGCCATGGACCAGTTCGACAGTCCGCATCACATTCTCCCGCTTTCCCTCCGTCATCGCAAGCAGCTGCGGCTCCCAGGCAAACCCCGGTGCCTGTTCCTGTAGCAGGTGCTGCTGCGAATGGAGTCAAGCCCTCTGTTGTTCCAATCGTCACCTCGGATGTTCAGCAAGGAACTCAGTCAGCGTCAGCTGAACATGCGAGTAAAGTGGACAGAAATCAAAGATTCCACGATGACTATGCTCGGCTCTCTGCCGCGATTCAAGACTCGGACCCTGATGCGGTCAGACGGGCCATTCGGGACAACCATGCCAAGTGTTTGCTTGGTTCACACTATCACATAGCTTTTCTTGTAAGTATCCGTCACGGGCATCACACGTTGTGGAAGGAGAGGCCGAGGCTCTTGACGAACCACGAATGACTGACCGTTGGATAGATGAATGTCACCATGCACCAAGCCGACGTGGGAATCTTCCAGAGAGCCGTCAGGGACTATGGCGCAAGGTTTCTGGAGGCCGGCAAGCATGAGCTTATCAATGCCATGACCACGGCTGACATTGATGAGGTGGCGGATGAGATTCTCGCCAAAGCCTCAGACACATTCCTTGACAGAGCTCTCGTAGCTCGTCTACCCACTATTCAGGCACGTCGACTTGTTAATGCCCTGGCGCGAGCGGAGAGGCTTGGATACGATGCTGCGGATATTGTCGAGAATGAACATGTTATTCCCTCTTTGCCAACGGCTCCGGCCCAACAACAACAGCACCTACAGCAACAGCAACAGCACCAGCAGCAGTTACAACAGCAACAGCAGGTTGCCCTCGCGCGTACGAACTCCTTCAAGAGCGTCAACCAAAAGCCAGAGCTCCCTGTACAACCCTTGGAGCCAGCGGATCCTGCCAACCCACAATGCCTCTACTGCCATCGGACTTTCCCAGGGGTATCCGCCTACCAACATGTAAGCAATGGTCTCAATAGTGGCAATGGCCAAGCTAACCGTCAGCAGCACGTCAAGAAGAAGATCTGTGTCAAGACGTCTCCGCTGTCAAGATCGACTAGTGAGGCGTACATGTGCCCTCACTGCGCGCAAAGATTCGGCGGCATGGCTGGCCTGCAATACCACATGTTGAACAAGGTGTGTGGCGACTTTGGCGAAGTCATCAAGGATGATATCGCGTCGATTCCAAAGGCATCCCTGCCGCCGCCGGTACTCAATCCTCCTGTCAAGCGGCCAGCTCCCGATAGCGCCCCGATGTACGTCGCCTCCGGTAGTAACAGCCCGGCATACTCAAACACCCAAACCCCTCGCGCTCCTTCCAGCTCTCAAGCAGTTAATCTCTCGAACGCTCCGTTGGGCACCCCCCAGCACAAGGATATGGCCCATCTCACAGTACATCAAATTGAGGCGCTAAAATCCGAGTTGCAACTAGCCGAAGAGGGATTCAAGATGAAAATTGAAGCCGCGCAGAAAGCTGGTGGTGACCCGGAAGAACTGCAGAAGAAGCTGGCGGGATTCAAGAACTCGTACGCATGCAAACAGTCCACGATCCGCAAGAAGTACGGCATCAAGCTGCGCCAGCGACGTAATCGCGAGGAGATGGAATTGGAACGTCAGCGTATGGGCATGCCTGATGGCGTACCGCGTACGATCCCCACGCCGAGTAAGGATGGCCATGCCGACAAGCGAGCTCGCCTCAATGGAAATGGTGATGCGTCAGCGACGCAGACTCCGCGGGACCTCACACCGATCCAGACCGTCGCGGTAACGGACATGGCCAACGGCCTCAACGGGTCTAACGCGACGGCCGCAACACAAGATCCGACGGCGAGTATGAGCATCTCGCAGCCGCCTACATCCGCACAGCCGGTGGCAAGCCGGCCGCCGCCGTCAACATATCATCAAGGTAACTACAGAGTTGAGGTGCACGTCCCAAGCCCGTCAAAGAAGCATGGATCTACTGCTCCGGACGAAAGCTCAATGGACACCACGCCGTCGAGGCCGTCGTCTAGTGGCGGAATGACGGCCTTGCAGCTTCTTGAGCAAGTTGGGGGTGATGCCGGAGCCCCTATTGACTTGGACGAAGTCGACAGTTCTTCCGAATCGGACTCTAGCTCTGACGAAGAAGAGTGAACGCATCACCAGATACTACGCCTCCTGTTTTTGCCGGCTTTTTTTACATCAGCATTGTTTGCGACGATTCTGCAATCTCTTGGGTCTCGGCAGACGACTATTGCCGAGAGAAGAAGAAGAGGGAGTATTTGCATTATCTGGATGGGAGGATCCAGCCACTATTTCCCGGATCGCAACCATTCGGATACCCCTGCGGTTTTCATATTTTCGGTACAGGCATCGGGATATACTCAGAAGGCGTTGAGGTATTAGCGATGGCAATATTTGAGATTTTTTTTAGACGGCGGCTTGCAAGAATGCACTTTTCGGCCAAGAGGTTTATAGTTGGAAGCTCTGGGGTCGCATCATCTTGGTCTGCAAGAGTCTTTAGAGGGCTTACAAGGGACCTTCGAAGCACAAGGATCCAGACGGCCCGGGTGAATCCCTGCAAGGCAAGCAGACAATTCAACGTCAATTGCAAATAAAGACAGCGATCACAAACATGTGCATGCCCCCTTTTTGAATGTGATGTGGCTCGGAGACGTGTGATCGACAATCATGCAGGGTCGGCATTGAAGGCCTGCCTTCAATGTTATTCATGTGCTGCAACGACTCATGGCCCATGCTCCTGCTTACATTGACGGACATGCAGACAACTCGCACTCGGAGGCGATGAAATGCCAGCCATTGAGGGCGTAATTTTCGGAGGTGGCTGTTATGTTTGAAGTGCTGTTCTCCGGGGAGCTACAGGTTGAGAGCTGCAGAAGAGCGACAGGGAGAAAGTTTAAATGAGGCCACGGAGGAGACAAGAGAAACAGAACGGTTGGTTGTTTCCGTAGGCGATATGGCAAAAAAGCTTTAGGGGGTGCAGTTGGATCTATTTGTGAAGAGGTGCATGCAGGCCAGGTCTCGAGCGCTGCTGATGCAGTCTGACGGCAGATAGAGAGAGCTGCGGACGCAAATTGGCTTGATCGAGGTGAAGGAGCCGTGATGTGATGTGATGACAGGTGACGGGTGGTGCGTGCTACAACCCGTATCCCGTGCTGTGCGTGATCAGACGGGTGTCATTGTCATGGTGTCTAGACTTGATCCTCTCAAGAGATGACGGGAGTTAGTAAATTAGGTATTCATGTCGGGATGGAGGGTTTAGGGGACGGGAGCTTGGACTGATGCATGGACGGATGCGGTTTCACTTCACCGAGGATGGCAGCTGCTAAGCATGCTGTCGCCGTAGGCTGCTGACTGCGGCGCGCGGTGCAGTGCATTGCAGGATCAAGGAGTGCGTAAGGTTTGCATTTATGTCCTATGGGATACCTGATGTTTGCAGGCTCCGAGCGTACATATTGACTCTTACTTTGAGTGACTGGAGGGCCTGGCCTGGGCAATGCGTGATTCCAAAGTTGGCTAAAAAGGAGAGATGTTAGCTCAGCCCAGATGCGTGGGCGATTGGTAAGTGGTAGAGATGAGGTAGTTCAACCGACCACTGCTTCTCTAGTCAACCTGACTTGACCTGACCTGACGTGGGTAGTCAAAGCTTTAAAGATTTGTGGTCGGGTCAGGTCAAGTCGAGTCAACCAAGTGTCAGAGCCGTGGCTGATTGTTATTGGAAGAGGCAAGGTTGAAGTTGACCTGACCTGACGTATCCACAATTAAGCTATCTGTAAAGATTTCATGGCCAGGTCAGGTCAACTCACTGACCATGTTAAGGCAAGCAGCTTATGAGTGGACGACTTGAAGCCAAACTCGACCTGACCTGACGTATGCTCCACATGCAAAATGAGAGATGTTCTGGTCAGGTCAGGTCAAGAACGCAGAACTGTGTACAATGGGCTTGGGTCAGCTAAAGCTGTTCGTTGACGAGCAAGGGCTGGCTGCCATTGGAGCCTTGGAGGACAGGAGGCTGAATTTGACCTGAGGTATGCTCCATGTGCAAGCCCAAGATGTTATGGTCGGGTCAGCTCAGCTCAACTCACCTCAGGTCAGGTCAACTGTCTCGCTTAGTCAAGTCAAATAGGTGCTCGGGCAATGGCAGGTTACGAGTGGACGACTGGGGAGTCAAAGTTGTCCTGCCCTGACGTATGCTCCACTTCAGAGTTGTTCTGAGCTTCTAGTCAGGTCAGGTCAACTCTCAGTGTAGTCGGGCTAGCTGAAGGATTCGTGAGCGAGCAATCGTTGGTCCTTATTGCTGTCATGGTCGGTCAGGTCAGCTAAATTGTTCGTGGGCGAGCAATGACAGACCGTCATTGGAGGACTGGACGCTGAACTCGACCTGACCCGACCATAACATCTTGATCTGCGTGTGGAGTATACGTCAGGTCAGGTCAACTCACGTCAGGTCGGGTCAGCTCAAGAGCCTCGACAAGTGTAGCCAATGGCTGGGTGATGGTAAAGATTAAAGCTTTAGCTGACCTCACCAGACCATAAAGTTGACCTGACCTGACCATACAATTTCGCCCCCGCCAGATCGGTTTCATCAACTCATTTCTATGGTTGGGTAAGGTCAACTATGTCGCCCATGGTCGGCTGAGAGTCAGTGAGATGCAATCCGTCCCTCCTCCAAAGTGCAGGGTTCGTAGTGCTCGCTCGCCTCGCACTGGATGAGATTGCGCGTGTCGATTTGAGTTCCAGGGGTCGTTGGTTCATTTCATCAACGAGGGCCGGGCGTCCCGAGTGCAATGTGCAATCATCAATGAGACTTTTTATGAGCGTTGAATTGGGAAGGTGAATCGTGAGCAGAAGCAAATGGCTTGCTGGCCTCATTGCAATTATTTGAGATTTCATCTCACTTCATTACCTTCACTCATGCATTCGCCATGTACGTTTTCTATGCATGACCCGGCCTGTCTGTGGGTCGTGATAATTGAGGCGATGAGAATTATCACTAGCTGAGAAGCTCTCTTCAAAATTCAGTGGGTAAGGTCAGATGAAGGATTGAGGATTCGGGGGGCCAACAGGAGGGGAGAAAAGGTGGTCAATGTGAAACGCAGGAACGGTCCCTGGAAATTATGTGATTAAAGTGGCGCTTCGGAATGGTTCGTGGGCACGCAAGGTTTTTGTGAGATTGAATGAGATGGGGGCGGTACGCCGGCTTGCGCCACTGAAGACTACCACTGATGAGTGGGTGAGTGAGTCGAGACCTCCCGATCTACAAAGTACTCTGTAAATGACAAGCCCTGATGGGAGGAGGGAATGAGGGGGGCTCCAATTAGTGGGTGTGACGCTGGTGTTGGATTGGAGGGTGACTGTGGGTGGGATTGATAAAAGTGAGATGTTTATTTTGTGAAACGATGAAACATTTCCAACGAGCATGACATGCTATCGAAGTGAATCGAAGTGAAGAATTCGTTCGCCACGCTCTCCTTCACCATCTCATGCAAGCCAGAGGGATCATCAACGTCGTGTCACCAGGCCAAGAGATGAACTTGTGTAGTGAATGCTTCACAAACATGTTCATCGACAGGATGTACGGATAGGTCCGTCCTCAATACCTCGCATGTAGCCCGTTGAGCGCTGTAATGAACATCCGTCACCAAGGACCATCGACTGGACACAAGTCACCACTTACAACGCGGCAAAACAGAGGGGGAAAGGAGGGGGCCGCACACGGCGCGGTACCATCCAATGAAGCGCCGGCCGGGAAGGGTGAAGTACTTTGGCGTTCGCTAGCCCGGGACAGCAACTCACCTGCTCCCCGGGCCCTGGACCCTTCCAAGAGATATCCCAGTGTCGGCTTGCACGTTGTGCAAGATATTCGTTGGCTTGGGGGTGTTCATTCGCTACGGATACTTTGACTGCAGTGCTGCACCGCGGTGCCTGAATGTTGCCTCCCGCGTCCTGCATGCTGCGGTCCAGGTTCAGGCTCAGCGGCTCGCACTCTCTTAGCACATCCAAGAAAATACCTACTGCCTACTATGTAAGTATGGCTACAGAGAGGTCCACGTCTGAACGTCGTCGGGGATGAAGCCCGGGAGGAAGCCCCGTCATTTGGCTGAGGCGTTGGCCCGTCGTCTGAGACTTACACAGAAGCGGTGGTGGACGGGCCCCTGGGCGGGGACTCGAGGAAGGCTCTAGCTCCTGCTTGACTGATGTCTGTCTCTTGTCTCTCTCTATGCCTGGCACGTCTATTCGTACAGCCTGCCAAAGTCTGATGGCAGTGACTGGCCGTCCGTGTCTGGGCCCTGGGGCAGCGGGCTGGATCGTTGATGTGAGGGGAGGGGGATGTGTGGTGCCATGCGGACGCCCGATGAGACCCTATCCGGCCCAAGGTGCATGGTAAACTTGGGCCCAAAGGCTTGCATGTAAGGACATGTAAGGTACAGGTCCGTTCCTTGGTGATCTTCCCGCGGGACGAGTGGTAAGTGCCGGGTTATGTGGTTTTCCCATGTGGAGATGATGGAGAGTAGTGTAGCTCCCTCACTTCGTCTGTGATTCATCTTGGATTTTGCGTTGAATTTTGTGGTCTCGACTCTTAAGCCCTTGGATGTTTCTTGTTTTCTCGTTTTGTTTCTTCCTCTCCCCTTTTTTCTTCTTCCTCTCGTCTGGTTCTTCGGTTTTGCTGACCACTTCTTTTTTTGTCGTCATTTCTTGACTCGAAGGAAGAGTTGCTTTCTTCATCCTTTTCTCGAAGTCGTTGTTCGTGGGGTTCAGCAACGTCTTGTTTGTGAATTACCCTTTTCAGCCAGCCAGCCTGTGCTTCCGATTCCCTCCCCACCACCACGCCCATCATCCCGAGTCACGAAACGAAGAACGGCACTTGGCCTCTGCGACGGCCTGCCTTTGGACGTGTTGATCAGTCCAGCATTTCTGTTTTCAAGTATCATCAGCTGGAAACATGACCACTAGTTTATTCATTGCTTGACAACAGCTTTGAGCCAGCCTCTTATTGTCGTCGATTCCGAGTCCCCGCCGGCATCGAGGAAAGTATATCGGAACTTTGAGAGATCTTACCGGACTCCGCTGCATTATACCCACTCCGCCGAATTCGAACACGGCTTGCGAGCGAGCCGGCAACCTTGACAATATTATTCGAATCGTATGCTATCGACACTGGACACCGTGAAAGACTGAAAGAAAGAAACCTGGAAATCCTCATTGTCGTCGAAAAGGAAGCAAGACGATCCAGGCCTCGATCCAGGATACCGCCAACATCCAAGTGGTGCACACTCGAGCCCATTCCCGGTCACAGCGTTCGAAACGAGGAGAGAGACCCCTACACTTCTTTTCCCTGGCGGGTCGAAAAGGAAACCAAAAGACAAATTCATGCGAAGAAGAGAGGCGATAAGCATATTCAAGAAGATCCTATTCGGGAGCAGATCCGAAACATCAGACTGAAGTTGTGAAGCGCGGACGACAGCGACGCTGTAAGAGAGGGACAAGGGACGAGAGGCGCGGCGGGCTGTCATTGACTGCTCGGTCTGGTTCCTTTTTCCTGCGTCTGGAGTGTTTCCCAGTGGGAATTTCTTGATTCGAGAGGTCCGGGAGTCTCGTTCGGTCGCCGAAGGAAGGGTTATTTAACATCTTTGTGTCCGGTTCCCTTGCAAGCCCTTGGAAGCTGTCTTTTGAGAAAGATTTAGGTGTAAGCAGCATTTGCTTTGCTTTGCTTTCCCCCGTCTTTCGAAAGGGTGCAACTAAAGCGGCAGCATCAGCATCAACAGGAGCATCGCCTCGACCACGGACCGTTGCGACAATCGAGTCGACTACGACAAAGTCATCGAGCCGAGGGTGTTTCGTCAATTCCCCAAGCGAAAAGGAAAGAGTTTGGTCCGCGTCGCATCGCATTCAAGCCACTTGGTTGTGGTAATACTCCTCCGTGGTGTTGGGTGCACCGCGATTGGTGGGGTTGCAATCTCTTGACGAGAAGTCGAGGATTTGAGAGGGAAGAAGCGAGTGGAGAGACGGGCGACCCCTGGAGGGAAATTGCACTTGCGGCGTCTGCGGGTGCTTGATCGCCGTCGGCTGTCACTTTTGCCTTTCTTAGCACTTAACAGCTGGTGCTAAGAAAAGCTGACCTAAGAAAGAAGCGTCTTAGGTAAGGAGGCCAGCACCTCAAGCGAGAAAGACCAGCGAAAAGTACTCTGTAAAAAAGAGAGAGAAGCGACAAAAGATGTGGGACGCCTCTTCAGGTGAAAGTCGCGGTGGAGCGGGGGCGGGGCCAACCGCTATAACGGGCCTGCAATTAGAGGGCAGGGTGGGTCCGGGGACCGACGCCCTATCAAGGTCCCGGTCAGGTACCAACGGCGGTGGTGTTGGCGCATTTGGTGCAGGTATTGGTGCGATGAACGGCGGTGCTGGTGGTGCAATTGGCCGTCGGACAAACAGCCTGAAAACGACGGGCAGCCCTCAAAAGAAGTTGACGCCGCCGCCGCAACTACGCGAGAGGAATCTTCTCAAGTCTGGCTCAGTCTCCGTCTCCAGTTCTCTCTCTTCCGTCACTGGCTCTGTCACGCGCGAACGCGACCTGGAAGGACACCTTGGACACCTTGGAGCTCATCCCTACCACCGCCAATCATCCACTTCAACATCCCAGCAGCAGCAACAGCCACAACACCAACACCACACGTCAACTTCCACGACAACACAACAAATCAGGGTGCATTTACGAGGAGGAGGAGGAAGCGCCGGCCAACATCACCAGCAGTACCAACCCGTCCAGCCATATCAATACCAGGTCCCCGGACAAAGAGGAGGACCACCACCAGCTCCAACATCGGGAGCAGCATCTCGAAGTCGAGACACCATTGCCAACTACAACAGGCTCCGCCGCGAGACCCAGCACAGCTCCACGAGCACATTGCACCACCAAAACTACTGGCCCGACAACTTTCGCAACCCGCGCGGCGGACTCGGCATCGAGCACAACAACAACAACAACAACACCACCACCACGAGATCGAATTCGACAGCGACGAACCCGAGAAACGACACCCAGCCTCGAACTGCTGGCATCCAGAAACTTGCCCTCGAAGAGAGTGGTGTTGCTGAAGAGTGAGTATTTGCATCTCTACTTCTCCCTTCCCCGAATACCCGATCCACCATGTTCCACCCAAAATGCACGATGCGATGCGACGAGAAGAAAGAGGAAAGAGCGGAAGAGAGTAGGAGAAGGCGAGAGAAATGGGAAGATCAACCACACCACATCAAGGGAAGGAGCAGCTGGGAGCTTGGACACCCGTTCCTGCCCGTTGCGATATTGACTTTTTCCGTCCTTTCCCACGCGCCTCCCCAACGAACTCAACGACGGTGCGAAGCTCAAGCGGCGGCCAAGCTCAAGCTCAAGCTCATGCTCAAACCAAAAACCCCCCAAAATTTCCAATATTCGCAATCGACGCGCCCGCCACTCGAGCCTTCCACTCGGCCAGATGAAGTGAAGCTCTTTCCCAAGGTTTCCTGGCGTCAAAGCCAGTCGTTCCATGGGCTCACCATGGCGGCAGCAACCTCGTCCTCGCGCATGCTCCTCGCCCATCGCGACTTTTCCCGCAACCTCGACCACGTCGCTGGCATTTCGGCCTCCTTCTCTTGCAACCTCACTGCCCTTCAAGATACTCTGCAAAACACTCTCCAAAACGCTCTTGCTAACATCCCGCGCTCCCGTAGCACTCTCGACGACCTCCTTCCCCCGCGCAACCTATACAAGAGCCACCGCGATACCTCTGGTGTCTGGCGCCCTGCGTCCTCCATCTACTCCGACGGCGACAACTACACCTCCCCCATCTCGCCAAACTTCGCAAACGTGGCTGCCCGAAACACCTACACCTCCGCCGTGGCGGACATCTCTCCCCCGAGCTCTCCTGACATGGAAGCTCACGGAGATGGGTAAGTCGGATCCAGCCATTCCTACCAAAAGATGCAGTGACGAGCAGCAACACAAAACGTTTGGCTTGTCTGAGAAGTCTTACTGTTCGCTCTCAAAACCCACGCGGAGTGTGTCTCGTCTCGTCTCGCTTTTTTTGGATAGTGAATCACTTGCATTCCAACCACCCACTAACCATGTGTCTCTACTTCAGAACCCCCACGCAGGGCCGCGGCAATGTCTCGCCCATGGACGAGAGCCCGGACATGTCGCAGCTCGATATCAACGGCGCCGCTGGCCAAAACGACCACCGTCACCAGGTTCAGCAAAAGACAAACATCCCCATGATGCGCCGCGAACGTCGCAAAAATCAAGAAGCTGCGGCTCACACGCTCCGAGAGACCAAATCCCAGCAACGCTTGCGGATCCAGCGCGAGACCAAGTGGGATGACATGACGGGTGAACCCACGTCCCAGACCACGGGCCGTGCGGGTCAAGTCAGGCCACAAGAGTACGCCCAGGAGTTTGGTTCAAATTCGCAGTTCGGCAAGTCTCCGGCCGCAATGAGAGCCATGCAGAACGCACCACAGGCGCAGCAAACCTTTGGTGATCGCCTGCGAAGGTTGAGGCCCGTCGGCGGAAGCCCAAAGCAACAGCAATCCCAGCAGCCGCAGTCGCCGCCTCAGTCATCAACCACACCCGATGTCATTGACGAGCGCCCACCATGGCGAGGTGCAAGCGGACGAGCACCCATCGTGAGCCCAGTCCGTGACACGAAGCCTGCAGCACCTCTCAATATCCCGCCCAAGAGCACCAGACGCGCCGCCGTTGGGCCTCGGCTGCCCATCGCAGGTGTCAATTCACCACTGTCCCCTGTCAGCCCCTCTGGATCTGAAACGTCACCGCGGTCGAGGACGCCCACCATCAGAACGGTCTTCAACGCTCCCCGCCAGCTGACTACTGCCTCTACCGCCTCATCTCCCTCCGCCGCTCGCACCCCTCCACCCGCACAGTCGGCATATCCCAGTCCTCCCAACTCGGGCGCTGGAGTCCAATCGCCCGTACATGCGACGCCCGAAGCCACTAATGACGCCAATGTCACGAAGAGACAACCCCCATCCCTGATGGGCTTGCCCTCTGCCCCTAATGCACATCTCGGCCTCGACAAGGCTATACGAAGAAAGCCTCCTCCTGCCAACTCGCATGCGCTTCACGCTCCGCAGCCCTCCTATTCTTCGAGTGTCTACTCAGAGCAGACTGTTCACGCTCCCGCAAGTACTCACGAAAAATCGCCGCCTCGCGTTCCTGCAGCAGCACAACGCGAAGCTGCCGCTGCCGCTGCAGCCAAGCCGACTGACCCCTGGGCTCAGCCTCCCTCGAGATTCAGTGTCACTACCTACGCGACTTCCGCCGATCCCGATACCCCTCGCGAATCCGCAGAGTTGGATCGGCCTCCGGTGCCATCTCTCCCGACACCACCGCAACAGCAAAAGGACGGTGTAATGAACCGCAGACGACCACCTGTACTCAAGTCCACCAGCCCTTCCATCAACCCAGACCAGCCCATCGTCATCTCCATGTCGTCCCCCTACATGTCGGGCGCCTTCACTGAGGACACGTCGCCGCCGCCTGCCCGAACTCAGCTGCCCAGTCAGAAGCAGCCGCTGCCTAGAACGAGCTCTGCCAGTCTGTACAGCAACTCTAGCCGTCCGGAGTCGGTTTGGTCTACTAGCAAAGCCTTGCCTCCGCCGCCGACCGAGCTCTCCATGGTCAACGATCGCGTGGGCTACCTCAACGCTCGGTTGGAGTCGTTGGGCAATCGCCGCATCAACATCAACCAGGCCATTAAGCAAATGACGGAGCTCATGCCGACCGACAGCATCCTGGCCAGCGAGGCAGTTCTTAGGAAACGCGAGGCTGAGAAGCGCAAGGTGGAGGCTCTCAAGGTTGAGCTCGCTGAGGTTCAGCGTGAAGAGTACGAGATTGGCCTCAAACTGCACAGAGCCTACAAGAGAATGGATCGCAATGCGGAGTACGAGCCGACGACGCTCTGGGTGCGGAGAGTTACTGGCTAGCCAAACCTAGCCCGTCATGGTGAGAGGGAGAATGAGTGAGAGAGAGCTTGTATGATACTTCCGGGCCCTGCTGATAACGGCAGTTCGGACGGCTGCTTATTTTTGGTGCAGCTTGGGTCGCGGACACCAGCGGAAGCGTTTCAGAGGAGTTTACACCGTTTAAAAAAAGCTGGACAGCACAGTTTATTGCGAGCACGGAGTTTTATGGCCCTGACTTCGCTTTTTCGTTTGCATTACCCTCTTTTGGGAATCAGATTGCGAATAGGGCATGGTTAGTGGGATGAATTGGGCGTCTCTTGGCAGGTGAAGTTTTGTTTCTATGCTTTTGTTTTTGATACCTATTTTTCTTCGAGAACTGTAGAACAGAATTCTAGAAACCCTTTTTTCTTCCAAAGCACTTGAACTCATGTTTGATTCCGACCAGAGTGTGTCTCGTCTGTTGCTCACTGCGAGGCCGCTTGCTTGGTGACCCAATGTTTTGGAACAGCGAAGTGTTGAAATCAAGAGTATCGGCGCATACAAGTGTAGAGGAACGTGAAAAACGGTCTGGGGATCGTTGATGGCTATAGATAGACTCGAAGAGTATCGGTGGAATTTGGGAAGCTTTACTGAAAGTCTTGAGTTGACAGTCGAGAGTCAGAGTCTGCGAAGGGCTTCGAGTAAGACGAGGTTTCTACCGCTCTACAGGCCTTCTAATCACGATGACTCTCCAAGGTTTCTTGAGATGTATCAATTTACGCTTGAATCATTTGGTCGTGGATCAGAAGCATAGATCACACTACCGTGAGATCTGGGAATAGCGTCACCGTGAACAGACGTCAAGCAAGTGAAGCGAGGAAGTCAAGCGCGTAGACTAGAGTACATTCAAATTCCAATAATATGATGTGATCCATATACAAGCTATAGATCTCATCTCTTTCGATCTCTGGGTTGTTCCACCCTTTCTCCAAAGCCGAATCCAAATTTACACAACAAAGGATCAGCAGCTGGCATTATCACATACCCAGACCGGTTCTTATCATCACCCGGCAACTTGAGCACTCCATACCCAAGCCTCGGAGTCTCGAACCCCTTTCCAACCCCTTCCCCTCTCACTCCACGACCTCCTCTCACAATCCCATCCAACCCCGATCCCCTCGTCGCTTCAACAACGTCAGAAGACCTCGTCCCCATACACACTCCATTCTTCCTCGCAGCCACAGCGCCAGCCATACCCCCAAGCAGCGTCATACATATCAAAACACCATACACGCCCACCAGAATCCCCATCCGGTACCGAAATCGTATCGCGGGTCGTGACCGTATACACGGGTACAGATACTCCTCCCCCGGACCGACCCCCGTCCTCCGAATGCCCGTCTGCTCGTTTTTCTTGGCAGAGCCAGCCGGTGCTTGATGCGGAAGTGGCGGACGAGGACAGATGTGCTGCCAGCTGAGAGATGCCGGCTGAGTACCTGCTGAGCAGTAGATGGGTATGACGTATGCAACAAAATGTGAGCTGCAAACAAACTAATACCTGCCAATGCTTTCTCGCGCCAATGATTAATGCCCCCCCGATTGGGAACGGGCTACTGGTACTATTGGTAGGGAAGAGCCTGGTGCTCATATTCAAGATACCATAGAGTTTACCCAAGAGATATACTTCCTTGAAGAGTCTATCGAGACAGTGGGAGTATCCACTGATACTGTGTTTTCATGCTGTGTCAACGATATCGAGAATCGCCCGAGCAGCACGCAAAGGCAGAACATTAAAACAAATACTTCCTTGAAGTCGAGATAGACGTAATTCTAAGTTCCTTCTTATCGAAGAAAGTAAATTCTTTATGAGTCATATGTACAAAAATATAATTTTGATAAGATAATATAGTACTTACTTAGCACTTGAAATACTATGCTCTTTGGAGCTTGCTATGAAATAAAGATGACTGTACTGCTGACTGCTGACTGCTTCCCACGAGATGGACATAATTCGATATAAAGATATTTCGAGGTAAGGTACCTAGTTGCCAAGCGTGGGGACACGACCCGCTTTTACCTACCTTAGGCAGTAAGCCGAACTGGGATGCGACTGCAACTGCAACTCTCTATTCCTAAGGTACTCCAAGGTACTCAAGTTAAGCTATTAAAAGGCCACCCTCCGGCCATTCTTGTTCCTTCCGGCTTCCTTACGTCAATTTTACAGTACAATCACCATGTCTATTCTAGACAACTACTATTTAGTTGTGGAACCATACTTGGGACACGGAAACAAGACGGGAGACAAACAATACTTGGCACATATCCTGGAATCCTGGAGCCCCGACATCGACCCCGACAATGATATCGGCTGGGCCCTACACTGGGCTATCTTTCAAGCAGACGATGCCGCTGTCCAGATGATGATAGATGCTGGTGTGGACCCCAATACGCGAGACAAACAGGATCCCGGTTTCACACCACTCCTGGCCGCTTCGCAGCATGGCAGGCTCGAGATGGCTCGCCTATTCTGGGAGCGAGTCGGCCCTGACGGACGCTTCATTCCCAAAAAGAGGGGCCGATCTGGACCCGACTGTTTGCAAGTCGCTGCCAGGAACAACCACGCAGATCTTACTGCCTACTTTCTCGGCGCCTGGGACGGTTGGGACGACCAAGAGATGCGCAGGGCGCTGCTTGATGCGGCATCAGCCTGGTGTGATGATACAGTGCCACTTCTTCTGGCTCATCCCGGCGCCACATACGGCCCCGAGGTTATCCAAGATGCTCTGGCAAGGGCGGTCGGCAAGAGGATGATTCTCCCCGAACGCGGAACAGAACCAGCACCTACCACTGCAGATGCTACACGCCAGCATCAGCTGGTCGGTTGTCTCATCGACGCAGGCGGAGATCCAGACGGTGAGGACTCCCGTTCTCATCAGCCTCTTATCCACGCCACAGTACATTTACATGAGTGTATCGGCGGCCTCAGCGGCCTCCTGGAGAAGGGAGCGAACCCCAATCGACCAGACGCTCGCCAAAGGACCGCTCTTCACTACGTGTTCAGTCCACTCAGTCGTCAGCCCCCCAACACTACTGCTCTTCAGTTTCTTCTTCTGCACGGCGCGCTTCCTGATCTTGTAGACGAAGCTGGGGAGACACCGCTCCACGCCGCCGCGAAGGCGGGAACTTTTCCGCAGCTGCAACTCTGTCTTTCGCACTGCCGCGCGCCGGAGTTGGAGAGCATACAACTACGGAACTCTCACGGTGAATCGTTATTACACTACGCCGCGTCAGGGGGCCAGAGAACCGCGGTGGAATACTTGTTGAACTCCGGCCTGGACGCCAACGTGGCCAGCAGCAACGGATGGACGCCTCTCCTGTGCGTCCTATCTCCGACAGCGGGGAAGACCACGCATGACATGTGCTTTACCGCCAAGTTTCTACTCCAAAATGGTGCCAGCGCCGGTGTCGTGACGGACGAGGGATGGACCGCTCTTCACGGCTTGGCATCTTGGCCAGCAGTGCAAGATCCAGACCTCAGGGCAGAGGTGGCGAACCTCGCAAAAGGACTCATCGAGAGCGGCTCCCCCATTGACGTCAAATCGAGGGTCATTCGGAGCCCTTATACCACTTCAAGCACTCTGTACGATGTATGGGGTTTCCGCATGCGAGACTTTATTCAGAGGGCTATTCCATCGGCACAAGATTTGGGCCAAGCGGACAGCACTACGCCGCTGGCATGGGCCAGGAGATGCAAGTCGATGGATGTTGTAAACGTCTTGTCGGCACACTTAGCCTCGGCTGGCGGTGACGGCGCCTGATTTCCGCTACTTCCTAGGCATCCGCCTGCCTGGGAACCTCCTGGAAAGAAATTAAGCCTGGTGTATCCCAGATACTGCTCTTAGTAAATATAAGAATTGTGAAATATGGAACTATAGAATTTCTCTTGCCTGCCATTACATTGTTTGTAGAGAAAGAAAGAAAGAAATGCTCTCCTTTCCTCAACAGGCCGCTTACCTGGCTAGACAGGATGGATATGTACGATAGTGAATTAGAAGAGTTAAACGAGCCCCGAGTCTTTTGAAGCTTTTCATCTTCCCCTCGCCATGTCTTTCAAGCCAGCTCTCATGGTTCTCAGCCCTCATGGTACTCAGCCCTCACTCAAAGGGGTCTCGAGGGGTGAAGTCGTATTGAGTTCCGTCAATCAAGAAGTTGACGGTCTGCGTGATGACACCCCATGCCGGGTGAGGCATTCCGCCGCGCAGGAGCATACCCGCGTTGTTGGGATCAAGATCTTGATTCCCCCCGTTGTTGACTGTGGCACCACCCTATCATCATATTAGCTTTCACCATCAAAAAAACCGACATTCGGAACAGAAAACTCACCGTTAGGATCAAGTTCAACCCCCGCGTTGCGAGATACCCATCATCAAACAACATCCTGCTCCAACGCTGAAATCTGTCGAAGAAAGTCTGATCGGCCGGCAACTGGTTACTCGGCAGGGTCGTCTCAGCTCCAACGTACCAGAGCTGCTGGTCGGGACAATTGAACCCGTCCCGCGTCGACGCCGTGTTGTCCACGCGCCACGCCTGCCCGGGCCGCGCGTCCGTCTCATACCCGTGGAACACCTGCACCGACTGGATCCCGACGCGCGTGCGTCCGTTGACGTGCGCGATCCAGTTGGTTGCTTCGTTGACGTGGAAGTGGAACACGACGAAGCGCTCCGCGTTGCCCTCCGAGTCATCCCGGAACCGGTCCAGCTCGGAGCCCGTCGGCTCGCCGGGCGTGTCCCCGATCCAGTAGGCCAGCTCGAGCATCGGCCCGCCCTGGGCGTTGACGTGTTGCCAACGCGCGTAGTGCAGGCTGAGCTCGTTGTTCAGAATGCCCTCGAGGATCGCGGACATATCCGGCCGGCCGGCGCCGATGTTTTGGAGCCAGGTTATATGGCGGGACGCAAGCGTCGAGAGCTGTGTGAATATTAGCTTGAAATCGATGAGAGAAACCAGATAGGAAGCTTCACTTACGTTCTTAGAATTACTTGACAGATCCCTCTCCTCGCGCTTGGTCACCGGGAGGAGCTGACAGAACGTGGTCTCCGTCCTCGCCGCCCGCCTCAACCCGGGTCCGGCATCAATGGGATTCATGAAGACATATCGCATGAGAGCGTTCGGGTCCATTCCCTCGTGATTCGCGTAGTACGCCCTGATGTTAGCAGACTCCAGCTCCGTATCGTACGACCCGGCAAAGATCTCGTCATACACCAGACTCAGGGGCTCCAGCATCGACTGGGACGCCGTGAGCAGCAGAGCGCCGAACAAGACCATCCTCGTGAACCGATCCTCCTCGCAGTCCGTGGCCCTGCCGCGCAGAGACCGGTACTCGGCGGCCTCGCGCTTGAGGTCGCGCTTGGTGAAAGTGTTGCCGAACATACTGCCCTCGGACGGGTTCAGGATGGTCGCCGGGCACGTCGGGTTCTCCATGTACCCCTCGAGCAGAAGCTGGAACTCCTTGTTCTGCTTCCCTCCAAAGGGATCATCGTCGCCCCGCGGGACGATGACCTTGGGGGGCTCGCAGCAGTACGCCCTCGCGCCGCCAAAGCAGCCGTTCTCGGCGTTCATGCCACCCACCTCGGTCGCCAGCTTGATCTGGCCGGCCGGGCAGCTGTCCTCGCAGATGAAGTCCTGGCTAAACCGCGGTGGGCTGCCCTTCTTCACCCAGTCGCACTTTGAAAAGTCCGACGGCTTGGGCTCCTGGCAGCAGTAGTGCTTCGTACCCGATATGCACGGCTGCTCTCCTCCCGCGGCAAGCCTGGACGAGAAGATCTTGTTCGGGTAGTCGGACGGGCAGTCCTCGTTGCACGTCGGCGCCTCGCCCACCCACTTGCACATCCCGTAGGACGCGGTGGCCGCCACGTTGGTGCAGCACGCGGCCTGGTGGGAGAAGTTACAGCCGACGCGCAGGGAGCCGACTTTCACCTCGCCGTCCTCGCACCCGGGCTTGCAGACGCCGCTGTTCCTGTGACCGCGCCACTCGCAGGTGGGCATCGGCTGGTCGGCGGGGCAGCAGAGCTTGTCGACGCCGCCATCGAGACAGTTCTCACCGTTGAGCATGATCTCCTTGTGGCCGTTGCGCTGCACCGTCTTGAAGCCGGCCGGGCAGTCCTGGTAGCAGCCCGACCACCGGCACAGCTCCGCGACCTTGGGCGGTTCGGTGGAGGGCAGCGCCGGCACGAACTTGGGCGGGTCCATGACCTTGCGGCCGACGGCGGACGTCAGGGCCTTGATGTTGGTTCCGTCCTTGTCGTCCTGGCTCATGGCCCAGACCATGACGCCCGGGATGCACTGCCCGCGGATGATGTTGGACTTTAGCCTCCACGTCGCCAGGTCGTCAAACGTCGTCCACTGGTCGCCCCACGTCACGGACTTGACGGCGGCCTCGCGGTGCAGCGTGGGCGTGAGGCTATTCTTGCTTACGATATCGGCGATCTCGGGGTGCAGCAGCACACCAGTCGTGCCGGAGCACTCGCCTGCGTTGCCTCCGGAGCTGACGACGCATCCGGGGGTGTTACACCCGGCGTTCTGGAGGGTGAAGCTTCGGCTGTAGAAGGACATGCCGAAGGTGACCTTTTCCGGCTTGATGTCGTTCCGCCACAGCAGGTCGAGCGCGTCTTGGATCTCAGTCATGTTGGTATGTGAGTTGGCGTAAGGGCCGGTCCACTTATTGTCAATATCCCAGGATCCATGGATATCGTAACTCATGATATTGAACCAGTCGACATGCTTCTCAAGGTTTTTGATATCAAAGTGCTGTAGGTACCAGAAACTCGACGGCAGAGTCAGGGACACAGACTTCTTTTGGTCACCGCTGTGCATCCTGTCGGCCAGGGACTTCATGAAAGTGACAAAGTTCTTGAAGTCTGCTCCCTTTCCAAAGCGATCATCGGCCACTGGATACTCCCTGTTGCGCACCCAGAGGTCAGCATTATATCCTGGAGTGCTGTGGCTTGGTGACTTACCAGTCAATGTCGATACCATCAAATCCATACTTGTTCATCAGCTTGATGAGAGAATCAATGAACTTCTTGGTTCCATCAGTCGAGCCAGCCATGTCACTGAAAGTGGACTGCGTTGGGCCGGGGTCATTGAAAGCCCACCCGCCGACGGCGATCCAGATCTTGATATCCGGCTGGATCAGTTTGATAGCGCTTATTCTTTGCATGAAATCCGCTGTCTGCGAGTCGCCAGCCTTAATCTCAAAGGTACTGGGGTCGATCGTCGCGAAGGAGAAGATGATGTCGGTGTAATATCCGAATGGGATTTCCTCTGGCAGCATACCGTAGCAAGGACGATTGGTCGTAGACCAGGCCTCGTAGTAGCCGATCACACGGGTGATGGGTGTATCGTTGACAGCGCATGATGGCCGCTAGATTCAGCATGATTAACAATGGTCAGCCCGTTGTTCGAAGACAGATCTCATTCAATGTCTATAAGTCCAAGAGGTGTGAACCAACCTTGACAGTCTCGTCACCACAGAAATCTTTTGTAGTACCGCAGAAGCCAAACTTGCTGCAGCAGACATTGAGAGGGCATGTGTCGGCCTTGCTCCATTTGGGGTCATCCCATCCTGGGTTGCAGTCTGCCTTGAAGTCGCATGTACTGACACAATCCGTACTAGACAGCGCAAGTTACATCAGTCACTGCGTTCACAAAGCGTCTGCAAGCTTTCCACTAGCAACAAAAGGCTCCCACTTACCCGCAATAATCAGGCCCCGTACCACAGACTCCATACTTGGAACAGCATCCAATGGGACACAGCTGTGTGGCGCTACATTCAGGGGCTTGCTGAAGAGACAGCTGCAAGAATGAGACAAAAGAAAAGAGAGTGAGTAGAAATTTGGCCATAATGAAGGAGCCAATCTAGAAGCAATGACAGAAGTGTCAGTATAGAATAACCTACTAGACCAAAGTATGGCGAGTTGAGTTGCGCATCGATCAGACTTTAGATATCTATCGAAGCAAGCTCTTTGATGCCATAGTCGACTCATCACCTCGTCGCATGTCAAATCTCATAGGCGAAACTCGGGGCTGAGAGCCAAGAGCCGTTAAACCGCAGGTCCGAGGCTATCTGACATCTAGTCCCTGGCCCCTGACCCCCGCGTCTTGCTGCCTCTGCCTCTTGGGGGCAGAAACGCAGGTTCAAATTCCCTCAATGGAAGATCATGTACGCATGGGGAGAGGGCTCCGAGAGTCCCTTGCTGTCAATTCCGCCGACATGTCTCTCTCGGATACCCAAAGCGGCCCTAGGGCTGACAACGTTGCAGTTTACAACTTGATTTGGTTCCGAAGGACCATCAACCCGGTCTCGCGTTCGCCATTCGATCAGGAATAAGACCGATAATTGCGGAGACGGAAGTGGCAATTAGAAATATGCATAAGCACAAAGTAACGGGTCCCCGATCACCGATCCCTGTCCGGATCCACTTCCGATGCGGCCCTGGCCGTCCCACGGGACGATCCTGCACGCGATTCCTTGCATTCTCGCTGAATCGCCAAGCAGGCACCATCGTCTCTCTATCAAGAGAGCTCAATTTCAACATTCACCTGCCGCTTTCAGGCACAAAATTGCCTCTTGTCTTACCATGCGGACTTCAGGAGTCCAATTTGCCAAGGGCGGCTCAGCAACGGGCTGATGGTCCAGCCTCCTCGGCACTTACAACTTTTTGGACTTTGGATAGAAGCCTGGCCCGGCCGGCGAGGTAAGAGATGACAGAATCAGTCAACGCAAAATTGTGCTACATGAGTGGGCAAAGGGAGCAGTTGGAATCACCTGCAATCATATCGTCAGCGGCATGGTTAGAAATTCGCGGTCTGAACTGAAGACTTGACGTTGGTCTTCTCGTGTCCAGCTCAAAGCCGTTCGGCCTTCTCCTCCTTTCATCATCCACTCCAGTCTTTATCCACAGTCACTCGTTACAACACCAGCAAGACGTCATGGCTTTTTCAAACTCACGTCGCCTTGCGAGCGCCCTCTTCGCCCTATGCCTGAGCTCTGTCGCTGTTGAGTCCAGAGGTGTCCCCCAGTCCCTCGCGCAAAGACAGACTGCCACTGGCTTCCAGCTCGCCGCTCAAGGCACCCTCTCTGGCTTTGGTCTCACTTCCGCCTGCGAGGCGGTCCTCTACCAGACGATCAACTGCGATGTCTACGTCCGCAACCTCGGCGAGAAGGTGTACCACGGGACGCCAGGGGATAAGGCCTTCACGGACACGGTCTGCTCTGCCACTTGTTCGACTGCCTTGTCCACGGCTCGTCGGCGCATCGCGGGCTCTTGCGCCTCCACACCCGAGCTGTTCCAGGGATATCCAGTGCTGTCTCTCATCGACTCCGTCACCTCTGGATGGAACGAGACTTGCCTGAAGGATACCGATGGCGCATACTGCAATGGTGAGCTATAGGGCAAAACAGCCTCTGAGAATTTCCAATACGCTACCAGACTTTCGGTTAACACAACATGCCGCAGCTAAGATCGAGGCCTTTGATGATGTCGAGGACCTCGCTGATATGCCCAAGGATCAGCTTTGCTCCTTCTGTTACGGAGAGAAGCTCCGGCTCATGCAGCGGTCGCCCTATTCCGCCTACGATAGCTTGCACGCTGAGAGGCTGCTTTACATTAATGAAAGTAAGTGCTCAAGCCCAACTCACGATTCACATTCTCCACCAGCATCTGACCGAGACCCTGTTCAGACTGTGGAGGGGCTACTACGCCTACAGAGCCCCAACCACCCGTCATAAGCCCCAATGGTACTGTGCCAGATAGCTGCGTGACGGGAGTCAAATACACTGTTCAAAACGGCGATACTTGCAACAGCATTGCAAAGGCGAAGTCCATCGTAAGTACAACATGACAAAGACAGAATGGTGATGATGAGCGACAGCATGATGCTAACGAGCCTTTCGACTTCAGTCTGCAGCAAGTCTCTATTACATCAACCCAAGCCTCCTAGACTGCGATGCTCCTCAGACCGGCTTGGAGCTCTGTCTCCCCCTGACTTGTGAAACCACGTATGAGGTCAAGGAGAAAGACGACTGCGTCGCCATCGGGGTGGATCAGGCGACCACATGGCAGAACATCATCAAGTGGAACGGCGGCCTGAACGACCGGTGCTCCAACGTCTGGTCTTCCAAGACCTCGCCTCCGTACTGGGGTAACATAATCTGTGTCAGCGCGCCCGGCGGACTTCCCGACGGTGGCCCTGGTTCCGGGAACGGAACTGACCCGGGCAACGGAGGCATCGGGGGCCCCGGTGGTTCCGGCGACGGCTACGCTGACACCAGGGTTGACCCTCCTGCGACTGGCACAGTCGCTCAGGGCACCACGGATCTATGTGGTCAATATGTTCAGGTCCAGGAGGGCGCGACTTGCTCGACAATCATTGCCGGCAACGCTGTGACTATCAACCTGTTCCTGAAGGCCAACCCCTCCTTGCGCAATTCCGAAAGCTGCTCGCAGTACTTGCGTGTCGGGCTTTGGTACTGTCTTCATCCAGTCAGAGACTTTGACCAGACTCTCTGAACTGGATCACATGAGTTGGATTAGGGCAGCTTATTGCTGGCCTTTGGTGCTATTATACTTTCTATTATCTGGCAGGAAAGAGGTGGTCCTTCCGCACAACATTGTTTCTCTTTACATTTCACGACACTCGTTAACTTCATATTCATTTATCTGTGTAATTAAGATGTCTCGGCCTTGAAACTGTTAGAATCTGCTTTCCGTGATTCTGAATTTAGTATGAGATTTCCAGAGAAGCTTGATTCGAGCCCACTTGATGCATGTAAAATGTACCCTTTTCGGCAATATCATCGCTCGTTTCTGGCCCGTCTCAGTTGGGACATTGAGAGTCTTAGTTATCACGTTATGTCTGATCTTACTACACTCTTAGAGAGTCCAGTATTCGTCAAGTTCGATTAGTCCCTCGGTTACGTGTATGGATCCCTGTCTCTTGGCAGAGGAAGCCTAATGCAACCGTACACACCCCTCGCATGCCTACCAAAATAGTCTATCTTGGCAATGTAACGTATTGAGTAAACCATTTTTTCAGCCTGAACTCGCCTCGGGATGGCTCTCGATTGCCCTGAGTCGCCACCAATATATGCATGTAGGCGAGAATCCTATAGATCAACTGTCTAGAAGTTGTGGCTCCTAATACAACGCTTACTGGCCAGATACAGAAATCTCACGCCGTTGCGGAGATGAAGTCAGCATTGTGCCTTGGCCGGAGAGGAGTCGGAAATTGCAGTCTTGGTCGGGTTCGTTTAGTTCGATGCGGTACGAGCCTCACATGATTGACCACAATCATGTCACGTTCGCTGAATCGAGCCTTGCATGGGTGTCTAGACTTGGGGACTTTTGGTTGAAAACGACGGACCGAATCAATTTGCTATCATGATGTTGTATATTTATATGTCGTATCATGGTCCATCTTACAACCATTGAGCTTCCCCTTGTCATCAGCGCAACGATCAAGTAGACTTGACCAAACAAATTCGTATTAGACAGCAAGCTTCCTGTTTCCAAGATGAAGTTCATGCTCCAGTCAAGTCTTGTTGCGCAGCTCCTGTGCCTCGGCGCTGTCGCTCAGTGGGCCGAGCCACCACCCTCGACTGCGGATCCGGGCACCATCACGGACTGCACCTGGTGGTTTGTCGCCGGCGCATCTGATACCTGCGAGCGAGTGACTGCCACTTATGGTATCACTCAGGCTCAGCTTGTTGCATACGTAAGTCTACTCCCTACAATCTGTCATCATGTTTCATGATAGAATCATGTCGATCATACCAAATTGGACTTTTTGGAAAATCAATACTACTTGAATATTGCTAACACTCATCCTCACTAGAACCCCATCTTGTCCACCTCCTGTACCTTCATCACAGGCAACTCGTACTGCATCGAGCAAAACTGGGGAGCGGCGCCCGCGCCCCCTTCCACTACCGCTCCCGGTGTGCCCACGACGTTGACAACCACCACCAGAGCCTCCACCACCACAACGACTCCCGGGAATGGCGTGACCACTCCTACACCGATTCAACCCGGCATGGTGTCCAACTGCAACAAGTTCTACTTTGTCGCGTCCGGGGTCACCTGCAGCAAGGTCCTCAGCGACGCGAACATTAGTCTCGCCGACTTTGCTAAGTGGAATCCCAACGTCGGCGCTGAATGCACGGGCATGTGGGCCGAAGTCAACGTCTGCGTTGGTGTCATCGGCGGAACCACGCCCACGACGCCGCCGACAACCACCAGCAAACCCGTGACTACCACCACCACGACCCCGGGCAACGGCATCCAGACGCCGCAGCCGACGCAGCCGGGCATGGTAACTAACTGCAACAAGTTCCACTGGATTGCCCAGGGCGTCACCTGCAGCCAGGTCCTCAGCTACAACGGCATCAGCCTCGCCGACTTCGCCAAGTGGAACACGGGCGTGGGCGCCGACTGCAGCGGCATGTGGGCCGAGGTGAACGTGTGCGTCGGCGTCATCGGGGGCGCCGCGACGCCGCCGACCACCACGACGAAGCCTCCGGTCTCCACCACGGCCCCCGGCAACGGCGTGACTACGCCCCAGCCCACGCAGCCGGGAATGGTGACCAACTGCAAGAAGTTCCACTATGTATCCGAGGGCAACACATGCGACCAGATCATCAGCTACAATGGCATCACCCTCGCTAACTTTGTCAAGTGGAACACGGGTGTGGGCGCGACCTGTCAAAGCATGTGGGCCAAGACCTACGTCTGCGTTGGTGTTTAAGCGGCGAATTGCTCTACCCAGGCCTTCCGGGTCGTAATTTCTCTTCTATGTACATACTTTCACGGCGGATTGGAGGAGGCATTTCTGACAGGCATGTCAAGATGAGGGGGAACTTAATAATTCATCTTTCTATTCAATGAAGCATCACATGATTTTGAAGACAAGATCAAATGATTTGACTTTTTTTCGGTAGCAAACAGGATTCCGATCCGCTCTGTGTCGTTAATGAAATTTGACGGGACGTTCCTTGTCTTGCTGGGAAAATGCATCTTACAAGCTCCGTAATTGCGTGAGATGTGATACTCGCCGAATTCCTCTAGCAAACTACCTGGGATAGAATGCACTCAACAGTGTGATTAAGACCAAGTTATGTACTGGAGTATTTAATCTTTACCGGATGAACAGGATTACCTCGGAGAAATATGTACATGAATACGCGATGTTTCTCTATCGAAGAGGAACAACACGAGAAGACCATCTCAAATGGTGCCAAAAACAGCAAGACTATCGTAAGCCTTTCCAGTACCATCAAACATGACGTTGCTCTCGCAAGAGGAACCCAGGACGGCGTTGGAAATCCATGCAGCCTCCCAGTAATTAAGACCGGTGGCAGAGGGAATCTTCTTCAGAGTATCCGCGACCATTGTGATGTACTCCGTCTGGCCTGCCGTGCTCAGTGGAATGCTAAGCTGGTCCGAAGGGAATGTGTAATCGGGTGACGTGCACTTGGTCGGCCAGTTCGTCTCGACAACCTGGACTTCCTTGTTGTACTGCGTCGCGAGGCCACTGAGAGCAGTCTCGAGTGCAGAGAATGTCGCCTCCGAGCTCCAGAAGGGGTAAAAGGACACCGCGATGACGTCCCAGTCCGCGGTGGTGAACTTGCCCGTCTTGACGAGCATGTCGTAGTACCAGTCCTGCAGATCGGCGTCGTAGCCGTGGGCAAGGTGCGTGACAATCTTTGTAGTCGAACCCAGCGCAGAGGCGCGGATGGCGGCCGAGCCAGCGTGCAGCAGGCGGGCGAGGTTCTCGGGCTGGTCATACTTGCCGGTAGGCCAGAGGATGCCTCCATCAATCTCGTTGCCGATGGTGATCATCTCGGGGTAGAGGCCCGCGGCGGCGAACGCCGCACACACCTCGGCGGTGTAGTTGGTGACCTGGGCCTCGAGGGCGTCGATGGCCGTGGGCCAGCCGGTCGGGATGTCCTGCAGACCCGGGTTCGTGAAGCTATCGCTGTAGTGCAGGTTGAGGCCGAACATGAGCCCCGATGCGTTGGCCCTCTTTGCGAGCTCGAGGTTGTACGAGATGCCGTAGTCGCCTTCGACGGTCCAGACGCGCTGGCGGACCATGTTCACGCCGGCGTCGACGAGAATCTCCTCCAGGGGCTTCGCGACGCCTTGAGCGTTCTTGTAAGTGACGCCCTTGTCACGCTCCTCCACGATGGTGGACGACCAGTCGATGCCATGGTACTTGAGGTTCGCCGCGGCTGTGGGAACGGATGCTGGTTAGGGGTCGTATTTGTATATGCAAGGGGGGGGGGGGCTCAACAGGGCAACCTACCAGCTGAGCCAGCAGCCAATGCCGTGAGGAAGAGAGCTTTCATCATGGTTGCGATTTGGTAACGACCGACAAGTTACAGATGAATCGAAGATTGGCGGCTGAGCCGATCGTTTTGTTTTCGAGCCAGCGACTATTCCACAGCGGCATGCCATCCCCTTTCGATCCTGCTCCGACATATCATTGCTTGGTTCATTTCAGCAGCGCCTCGGCACGGCTAGCCTAGTTGCGGATCAATGATTTGGACAGGGAGCAGCAGCGTTGTTTGGCGGTAGCTGTCAATGTGCCATCTGATGGTCCAGCCCGATGAAAGGGGCTGGACTGGGGGCAAACCGAAGGGATCCCGGACGAGAGCGCACATCGGCACGGCAGATGCGGCGCCTGTCAAATTTCAGGGACAGTTCATTTATTGGGTTGACGCAATTCGTACGATTGGAGCCGGTGTTGGTGGGGCCTGTTTAACGTTAATGGGCTTAGAACTTTGCTAAACGCACAGCCGTTTGTTTGAAGTAAGCCAGGGCCGCCGCTTATCTTTGAGATGTTGTGGATATCGATTTTCGGGTGAACGATTAACAACAACCGTGGGACTGATGATTGTTCCAAAAGACATGTTAAAATTAAGTGAAGACGAATGTTCCGAGACCGAGTTTCCTTCACTGAAGTTCGTCGTTATTCTTCTCAGTTGGTTGGGATAGTGAATAGGTAGCCCAAGTGCTTGTGTTCCCAGCGTCTATTTGAAACAACGCTCCCCTCAGTTCCCTGTAGGCCTCATTCCCATCCTCAGCCATCGATATGACAGAAAAGCCCTTTGCAACAGAGCAAAGGCTGGAATCGCGTAGTTGAGTTAAACAGCTGAACTCGCGACAAAAATGCATTGGCATCATCAGAAACATATAACTGTCACGGCGACGCGGGAGCTTCTTTCACAACTGTGCACATCCACGCCAATCTGCTGCCCACCATGTGGATATTATCGTCGTCATCGGGTTCGCTCAAACTCAAACCAGCGGTTGTGGCCCCTTGGGCAGCGAAAGCACATTGAAATTGATTGCGTTGATTCTCTCAACCTACTTATGGCCATATTCTTTGCTGGTACACTGACACATGTCTCAAAGGGGATGTCGCGCAGTAACTCGATAACACGATTGACCGTGGTATAGTATAGTTGACGACTAAGTCATCTTGACCAGGTGACTACATATGACGCACTTTTCCCCATTAGCTGGTGCTCTTGCTGTCGTCCTCCGGCATATTCAACGCAGCCACACCACTCTTGATTTCGTCCATTGGGATCTCGAATTCTCTTGCCACACTCTCCTTCCACTCCTCAACTGAGATCACCTGCCCACCATCCTTGGCATACCGAGCTCGTAAAACGCTGGCATCGCCATCAACTGGTTCCACGCCCAATGGCACGGGAACAGTCTTTGCTGCCGGACCAACACAAACATCCTCCCCCTGTCGTGGTCTCCGAAGCCACTGATGTTTTTCACTGCATACCGTAATCACGTCGGATTCGGGGTCACGTAACCGCGCCAGACATTCTTTGCAAAAGTCTTTGTCCAGGCAGTAGACACATTGGTAAAACTCCTGTTCAAAATCACCTGCCTTCTCGCACTTTGTGCCCTCCGAAGTATAACCATCGCAGAACCAATGCGTCTCAACATCAACCGTAGGTGTGTGTTGCTTCAGCAGGTCCGAGATGCGCGACTGGAATAAGCGATGTGCAATATCGTTTGGAGAGCCAGTGTTGTCCGAGATAGTTGGCTTATCTTCATGACTTGTGTCAACTTCGGAGGCGAGGTCCGATTGACTTGCCAGGACAAGAGAGTCGATGTGTGTTTTGGCGACCTGAATGCGTTCTCGTTGAGACGCACTGTCTGGCACTTGAGTTCTCACGAGCTGGGTAGTTCCCTTTGCCAGTACCGCAAGAATCTCAAGAACCTTTTCTTTGTCTGTAACTTCATCCTTGATATCCTCGGCTGCAAATTTCAGACTACTTGTCACAAGGTCTGGTTGGCCGCGCAAGGAATGGGCGATGAACACGCCCTTGAAGTCTTCTTGTCGATAGCTCTTCATGACTTGCTGGAGGAGGAAGAAGCCATAATGATCGTTATCGGGCATCTCATCAGAAAGTATCTGAAGAGCCTGGACTACCCGAGGTCTGAGCACTAATCTGGCCTTATCCTTCTCTCCACGTAACGCATGGAGCGCGGCTAGGAGTGCCGCTAAAGAGTCGTCGAAATTGTTTGATTCCTCGTGGACGAGTTTGGACAATGCTTCGAGGTTTTCTTCGTCCTTCCCCTTTCCTTGGTTCGAGAAGTAGTGGTTCGCAAGAGCCGAGGTGGCGTTTGACCGCGCAACGTAGGCGTTGCGGCCTCCCACGTTGGCGAGTTGGTCTCGACTCTCAGTCCAAAGACGTAGAGCTTCGCTCACGGAATCTTTTTCATCCAGTGTGATTCCGAACTTATAGGCTGCGAGGCCGAGGTCAAAGAGAAGGACTCCTCGGGCCTCCTCTTCCTCGTATTGCGCGTCCAAATTAGAAGACTCTGTGTGCCGTTCTTCTTGCGCGATGGACTTCTGCGTGGCGGCGTACATCGTGTGGACCATCTTCTTCAGCAGCTCTGGATCGCTTTTGGTGGTTTTGAACATGCTTGAAGCGAGAACGTCGTGCTCACAGTCCCTTCCTATCTTTTTCAGGATTTCAGTCATCCTACTTTCGCCGCCTTCTGCAGCGATCATGGTCTTCAGCAATTGTGCAGCCTCGGTGACATCTGGGGACATGAGCTTTGCCTTCAGAAGTCCCAGTTGTCCGGCGATCGCCTGTTCGGTATCGTCGCTTTGAGACGCCACCAAGTAGTGCTTTGCTGCAGTGGCCATGTTCTGCGCCTCATAGGTGTACTTGCCCAGCAATAAGTGTAACTCGACGATCTCCTTTGTATCTGGCTTTGGAGTAGTCTTCTCCGATTCTGCTTCCTTCAGAGCAAGCTCGACTTGTTCGATGGCCTGGACTGACTGCTCCCGATTATAGTACGTCATACCTAGACCGTGGTAACACCGCCAGCTTGGGTTTTCAAGTTGAGCGGCTTTCTGATAAAGCGACAGAGCTTGATCGGGGTTGTTCCCCACCCAAGATGACGCTTCAGCGAGTCTTTCATACCACAGTGAATCAAGGTCTGCGTCTGACAGTCCGAGAATGTCTTGGCACCATTTGCTGGCAACGTCCCAGTCAATCTCGTCGCCAGAACCAGCGGATGAGGATGGGGATGATGAGCCCTCTGGATTCGCGTCATCTCCATCGGGGTTTGAGGCATCTGGAAGCTTCTCAATCTTGTCCTTGTCCTGTAAAATACTCTTATCAGTACCCCATGCTGAAAGACTTCAAGCGACGTTTCTCAGGAAGGCTTACCGCGGCCATGAACTCCTTCAGCCACCGGCAAGCGTTCGGGACACTCCAGCTCCTTTCTCTTAGGAACCCTCGTACTACCATATTAACGAAATCCTTAAGATATCCTCTTGGGGGATATCGTGCACGCTCCATCTTGGCACGCCATGGCTTATCGAGCTTCCGAACGACTGTTGGATCGGTTAACCACTTCTGAACATCTGTCATCTCGTCTGCCCACCAATAGACCTCTCCAAGAGATGCCCGGTGCCGTTTGAAGACCGCATCGTCTTTGAAAAGGTTATACAGATTACTTCCAATCTCGGCCCTTTCGTTTGTTGTCAGTTCTCCCTTGCCCTCGTCTTCGAGTTGTCGAAGTTGGCCTAGGTGGTAGGGAAGCCAACAGACGAGGTACTCTCCAATGATTTTCGTCTCCTCCTGGGGATTGCCTTTCAGGTAGTTGAATGCTCGGGTTACAATCGTCTGGTTGGATTCAAACTCGTCTACTGAGATGATACGCTGACTGCTGTTGTGCAGAGCATTTGAGTTGTTGAAATCGAATTTGAACTTGTCTCGGATCGCCATATCCGCAAGATCCCAGAGAAAGTGCCCACAAAGCTCTTGGTCGACGTTGTTGATGGTGATAGTCATGCTGATCGTAGGGCGGTCTTTCGAGTTGGCCGAGCGATTCGAAATTTCTCTCTGCTTCTGTAAATACTCGACGACACCGTCTTGAGGGAAGACACTACCGTCTTCGATCATCAATACAGCCGAGTACTTATTTCTGATAACGTACTCGAGAGACGTAAGAGATTCTATGCCTGAAAAAAGCCTCTTTTTCGCACTTGATGTCAGTCTCTGCAAAGCCAAGAGCATGCCATAGGTTGCTTACCATGGCGGACTCAAGTTGCTCCAGGGTAAGATAATAGTGGCTATACAAGGCCCATTTAAGCATTTCGTTTAGCTCAATAATCTCATCAGCTGTCAATGACCGCTGGAGATCGTTGATAGCCGCCTCGAAACTGCTCATTGACTGATCAAGCATGCGGTCCAACTCTTCAACAGTAGCCATACGTGTGCTCAAGAGACGTATGACTCCGTCTAGCTGAGGCTGGAATGTTGAGTATCTTCCGTTCACATTTTGTGGAAGCTTTTCCAGAATCTTGTCTCTAGCCTTTTGCTGTTGCGAGTTAGTCCCAGCGTTTGGAAGCACCCCCTGCTTGTTCAAAGACTCGATGATAACGAGCCGCATATCCTGCTCGTTCTCCTTCTCCATCTGGATTTTCAACGCATCATCGAAGTTGGGCTGGTACGCAGTCTTCAACTTCTCGTCTGTGCCGCTCACCAAGATGCGCACCCGCCGAGTTGGCTTCTCTTTCGACCGAGAACCAAAGACAAACTCAAGGAGCATCTTCAATTGATCTTGATGAAGATTCTCAATTCCATCAAATACCAAATAATATGTGGCTCCCGATCCAGACGCTCCAATCTTGAGGTCTGACCACAGCTTCTCCAAGTTCTCGGTGCTCGATGAGCGACGGAATGCGGCAGGCCCGGCGTCACACGCCTTGCTCAAGGCCTTTCGTACCGTGGCATCGACGCGGGCAATCTGGAAAGCCATGTACTTGAGCGCTGTCTGTACGGGGTTCTTGTCACTTTCGGACTTCTTCGTGCTGACTGGGAAGAAGTAGTGGGCAACGTAGGTGCGCCCCTTTTGCTCCTCGAGGCGTTTGGTGATGAGGGCGGTGACAGAGGTCTTGCCCGATGATTCAGGACCGGACACAACCAAGATATCTTTATCGTTGGATGCTGTCCAAGAGGTGTATGCCTCATGCGTCCAGATCCACGAACCTGTGCCATTGAAACATTTGTCCGAGATGGTGGTGACTGTCTGCGTGGTGTTGGTGTCGAGCCGGACAGTTGACAGCACGCCAAGATTATCACGAATCTTGGTCAGTGTCTTCGTGCGGTCAGCGTCATCTGTCAGAGACTGGACGCCCTTGTGGGTTTCTTGCGCCGCCCTTTGCGTTTCTACAACCACCGCAAGCGTGACAGTTCCTTCAACATCGCGCTGTCCCTGCAAAGCCCCTTTGAATGCTGTCATGGCACCAGCCAAGTCTGTGTCGCTGTCGAAAATGGACTTGACCCGTTGGAAGACTCGGTCACGTCTACGGCCCTGGCGATGCTTGACAACATGAGCGCAAACCTCAACAAAGCGTATGAGAACCAGATTGATCTGGTTGATCAGCAGGCGATCGACGCTGTCCATGGACTGATAGATCTGGAACTGAGACAGCGCCGACGACACTTCGCTAAAGACTTGATCGACGGCATCGTTGTAGCCTTTGATAGCTTGAGGGATGTCGAACACGAATGAGAGCGCACTGGCTGTGATATTGCTTGCCACGGCCGGGATCGGGATCTGGTTGCGTTAGCGGTCAAGTCGGGCAAAAGAAGAACTCACTCAGACTCACAAATGAAGAGGCCTGTGAAGCAGCTCCCACGAGCATTTTGAGATACTTGAGAGAACTGAGGCCGACACTCTTAGCTGTCTCCCAGCTGTCTTCCGGAATCGGGCTCGTATTGACTTTGCCGCTGTTCTCAATCTGCCTCTGCACGTCTTCGAAGCTCTTCAACTCGCCTTTATTAAGCGACTCGCCGCATATCTCCTGGAAATGCTCGGCTGCGGCTGCCCAGATCTCATCCATGGACCTGTCCCCATTGGAGAGTTTCTTGCCCGACGAATCTGATGCTTCATGTTCCCTCATCGTGGCGCGATTCTTTCAAGGCAGTACTTGAGAGGGGGGTAATGAAGCAGTGACGGATGAAGAGATTCGCTCCGCCAGGTAGCTCTGTCCTGGCGGTGTTTCCAAAAGCACTTGTGCTGACACGATTGCTGATGCTGGCGTTCCAAGACGAGTCAAGAAGATGACATATCCACGCCACTTCTGATGACTATAGTACTTCAGTACTTATGCAAACAATTTTGCGGTCGGGCAGATGTTGTGAGCGCGTGGGCGGAGAACTCAGCAACAATTCTCGCTAGCAATCCTGCAGCCTGATCCGACGTTACAGGCAGCACCAAATGCCTCGTCTTCGCAGCAAATGGTGGGGTGATGGGCGACAAGGGTTTTCAGTCGAGTACGAGCTACCACATCAAATTGCGGCTGAACTGACATGGGTACAAAACTACCGAATAGCCGCTACATGCGTCGAATCATTTGCATCTGCACTAACGAAAATGTTTGATTACTGTGTCACATGAGCTGTTGGGAAAGGTCCAGAGCTACTCAATGGGTGTGATCTGATGTCAGCTTACTTGCCCCCTAAGTTCTAGCCTAGTCACTCAATAAGGAATTCGCAGCCGCTCAAATTGTAGTTGCTGAAACATTCAAGAATGAAGACATTATCTTAGACCATTGATACTGCTGTCGAGCTCCTGTCGCTTTCAGCCTCCTTGTTCCTCTTCTTCAAGATGCAGAAATAGAAGATTGCCATCGTGCCCAATGTCAACAAAATCGCAGCGAGTACGTAAATCCAAAAGAGACTTGACAGTGTTCCACCTTTTGCTTCTTTGGGAAAATCGAAGAAATCCATAGAGAAGAACGCCTGAAATAGGTCAGCCCAATATCCATGTTCATTTGGGAAATTGAATCACGCGCCGTTGCGAAAGAAGCAGGTAGGAAAATCATGCCTAACACCGCAATAGATTTCATGATGCTTCCGTCTTGACGGGTCATTTTGGCAACATCTAGGTTGACTCGTGATATCTCTTGATTCGTCTTGGCATCGCTTCGACCAATCTGGCTAATTTCCTACTCGAAAGGGATTAGCAAACGGTGCGTCGCTGCGACGAGCTACGGACTGTGATCAACTTACAAGCTGAGTTGCCAAGCTGAACCCATCCATTATGTGTGAACATTCTCTGATGTACTCATCATACTCATCAACTAGCTCTTGCAGCCTGTCTCTGATTCGCTCTCCTGTGAGGGAGAACTGTAGTCTTTGGTCTTCTCGGTATGTGCTGTTGAAAGGACCACGAGGTGCGAACTCGACGCTGTTGAGATCTTCGATGTGAGAAATCATTTTCAGTAGCTGTCTCCTCCAGTTGCTCAAGCCAACTCTGAGACGACTTATTTGCTGCCAGAGCTTGGCGGTAGGAAGACTTTCTTCGTCTGGAAAAGTACAAGGTGGGACAAGACCCGTATCCTTAATGAGGGTGGTTGAACCTGATGAAGTTGACATGCCCTGCTGAAGGTGATGGGCACCAAATGGATTGGACATGGTTTTCTCGTCATCACCGAGAGTTCCCATCTCATTGCGGACCATCGCTAAAGTCTTCACAGCGGGCTTCGTGAAGGCAATGCGATCGATTCGTCGTCCTAGTTGCTCCAGTTTTTCTCGGACAAGCTCGATTTGTCTGTCTCGTTCGACATCTGCTAAGATGGTTGGTAACATCATCGGATGAAACACTGGGGTATCTGAGTTCTTCAGTCGACTAGTAATTATATCGGCCAAGGTCATACGATCGTCGTACATGTCTGGCTTCTTGAGATCACATCCGAACAAGACAGCATTCGTAGTCAAAGTGCTGGGCATAAAAGTCACGGATAAAGCCATGTCTCCTGGCCACGATGCTGTCGTCCTACAGAGGTATACTATCTTTGGTGAGACACACAGTACCGGCTATCTCATCGTTCAGATGGGCACGTACCGAGTGATTTCTCCTTGGAATCATTCAAATTCCATTCAAAATTCATCTGAGAAAATATGCAGCTCGTGTTACGATTGATCGTCCTCACGATACCACTGTGAACGAGAAAGCGTCGCTGAACTTTTGAGAAGATTTGGTATGACCACGGTAGCGTCGAAAGAGCAGATGGATCATGTTCCCAAGGACACTCCGCCCGGCCGCCTAATATCAGATTGAGCCTGCTGGATGCGAGACATCGCCTCTCCGACCGATCCTGTCGATTAAAAATATCAGCAAGGGCGGTGAAAACACGATCGTGGACTTATACTGTCTCCAACCACTGATTCCAATCCGCGCATGTCTTAATCTTGCATGACTCTTCATAATCAAGAGCCTTATCAATGTCAGAACGTGAACTACTTGCTCATCAAAAGTCGGCTCGGAAGAATTTATCACACATTATGTTGGCGTTCGATTGAGATCAGTTGACTTTCTGTCGGTTCAAAGTCAAGCACTTCTAGATCTTCCTCGAATATCGTCGGATCTCGGCATAGCCAGGACATGGCGGCTGGTAGGTTAGGCCCGACGAAGCTTCAGACGTTGAATCAAACTTGAGTGAGCCTTCTGGTGTTTCATGAGAAACAAACTGATGTTTGTGATCACAAGAGACATCAAGTAGAAGGTGCATGTGAGGTAGGCCGCAGAGATCAGATTTAATCCCAACCCCTAAGTCGAGCAGCAAAACTCCTCTGGCTGCATCCCATCATGCCAAGTTCGAGGACCTCAGACAAAGCAGAGCTCACTGTCAGCATCATCTACTCTCAATATTCCGGCAAATTCCCAAAGGCTTACCCCGCTCGAGGGGCGCCTTGCCTTGAATATTAGCGGATGCTCTGGTTGGTGAGGAACAGGGAGCGTGGGCAGGCTCTTCTCACCTCCCGAGTTGTGCGGGTCGTCTTGGCTTCGATTTGGGTAAATGGCGGCCACCGATATGCAGCGACTTCTTGATACTAAATCAGCCAAGCAGAACGCCTAACGTGGTAGAATGGAACATCATGCCTACATTCGGGGCTGTGCGTGGGTCTGCATATGCAATGAGTGCATGCATGCAACTTGGGCATCGCTGGGCACATCCTAGCCGGGAGGTTCGTCTTGGACAGTAGCGTGATTATCGCCCATATTTCATTTGCAAAATGTCGTTCGGTGAGTCCTCAGCCTCTTGGGGTTCGCATATGTACTTATTTAAGAGTGAGGGGATCACGCGTATTGTCAGTCCACGTAGTCAGGTCTGTTACGTCCTGAGTGGCTTTCCCACCTTGAGATCAAAACGCCTTGTCTGAGGTGAATGCTTTATAGGCAGTATGTACACTCAAACTCTGCCTATACAGTATGGTAGTCAGAGCCGTTTAAACAAAGCTCTGACCCAATTTGTTGGAGACGGCAATTTTACAATCCATGGGGTTGGTACTCTCAACTTCGCCAGTTGCCTTCCTTTCATCACTCACTGACAAACACACAGTACGTTGATAATCAATGGTACTTCCAAACCACAAGATTACTGAGTTCCGTGAGTCAGAACTGAACAGCTATATCGGGTTTGCGACGTTCTAAGTAATAACCATTTTGTACCAGGCCGAAATCGCAGCAGTGAAGCTCAAAATGAGAGGTCATGCAAGTAAGAAGAGATGAGGGCGGAACACAGTGACCAGTGATCAATGTAAACTATCATCATAGGGCTGACTATTCAGATGGCCGCTCAGTACTTTAGGTCATAGTATCTATCCATCCATGCATTGTCGAGCCTTTAGCATACTAAGTATATCTCAGTGTCGAAGTAAGAGTTGAACCTCATAAAGCCCGTGGCACCAGTGACTGTAACAAGCAGAGGTTCTATGTGATATGCCGGCGTACGGTCTACGTTTGAGAGTGACGGGCATAGCCAATCGCCCTGCGAGTAGAGTTATCATAAGGGATAAAGAGTGCTCTAACAGCGCCTTGATAGATTTGAAATGAGAGTATCAAAAAGCTGATTGTAGTATTATCCTCAAGAGGAGCCATGATCAAAGTGTCCAATCTCCTGGAAAACAAACACTGGCTGCAACCACCTAGAATGTAGGGGGGCTTCCTGAGCCTGCCCAAAGAACTAAAAAGTACCCTTCCACTCCTGAGATATCGATACAAGGCTCCTGAGCCACACGCGTGTGGCTTTAACAGTTTCGTTTAATCTCTTCGGCCGTAAGATGATATGGCGTGGTGACGCTATAGAAATTATTGCGCATCTGCTCACTATTAGGACTCGCCCACAAGGAATTGGGATCAGACCATTGGAATACCTCTACAGTGTAGTAGTCGTCAAACTTCCGGTCAAGGAAGCTTTCCAGTTTGGCCGGATTCACAAAGCGACCTGGGATTTTTGCTGTAAAGCGAGCTCCCGACCAGGATTGATAGGATGTCGGCGAAGACCTCATTGCCGATGATGATGAGTATGCTCTCGGACTGGGCATGATATCAGAGTCGATTCCAATCGCTCGAGACTGCTAAGGATGATTATTACTTGAGGGGAAGCCCCCTGGGAGAGGTGGAAATGCCGGGTTTAGACACTACTTATAGGATGCAGAATCTGTAGCCTGATGTACCTTTTTGAAATTCGCCGAGAATGTGCAAAGGCGCGCGGGGCGAACCATAACAAAATGCAACTTGATGCATCAGAAGGCAGCCAGGCAACCCGCTAAGCCACCCCCAACCAATGTGCGCATTCATATTCTGCAGGCTATCACTCGCCGCTCAAAGACATGCCAGGGGGCGCAGGGTAAGAATTGGCACATCGAGTCGATCCCGGCAATGCCTCAACAACGTATCATTAGTGCCACTGGGAAGAATGCCTCGCCGGACTCCCATGCGCTGATAAAAGTGACCAGACTCCGAAGATTTCGGGGCCTAATACGTGTGTCATGTTATCAGTACCTCCCACCCATTGAGCGGCCATCCAGGACTCGGCAACCTCACTGTCCAGGCCCTTTTGCCTCTTGTTCGTGATTTGCCGCATACAAGCTCGCGTAGGCCAAAACGTTGAGTCAGAGTCACCTGTCTGCAACACATGCTCCAACTATCTTAGCAATCGGTGCCTACCGCACCTAACAGTCATCACGGGTATTATCCAATCATTCCCGATCCCTTTATAAAGGTTTTCCAAGATGTCTCAATTCGATTTTGGACGAGTAAGTCGGCTGTCAATTCGTCTAGCACTACCTACCTACAAAGACTCTCGAACTAACATCACGATCAAAGAAGTTTCTCGATAACTTCAACCCGGAGAGAAGCTTGGAATTCTACCCCGAAGGCCGTCGTCCTCCAAATGTCGTCCGCGAACAATCAGATGTTTCGATTACGACAAAGTCCAATAATTACAACTACGGCATAGATCTAGTCGAAGAACACAACGCTGCACTCCTCTATTCACAGCCAGATACTATGTTCCCTGGCTTTGTGGGCGGCGCATTTGAGCCACACGATGAACCAAGCAATACCGAAGCAGATCTACAGCTAGAGAATGAAATCGGAATGGGCGCGGCAGAGGCAATGTGTGAACAGATCCACGAAGCTATGCATTCCACTGGGCCTACGCACTCGAGGCCTTGGCTTCCCTCTGGTGACTTGCACGCTATCAGCCACCGGAGTCGTGTCAAAGCTGTACTTCGACAACACTTCTCTGAGCCAACGTTGACTAGCCTTACTGACTATGTCTGCGGTACTGAAACAGCGACACACAAGGGAGGTGACACAAGTCAAAGGATATTCGTCATTTTGGTTCTGATCCGCAGAATTGTGACGTTACCGGCGCTAATGAAGGATGATTTGCGTGATCGTGACCTACCTTTCGAGTGGCTCAACCCTGCATCCCGGGATCAACTCATCAGTCCCAAGTCTCAGTTTGCGAACAAGGCTCTTCCTTGCTTCGAAAGGAGAGGAAAAGGTTTACTGAGAGAGTTCTATGAAAACCAGTGGAAGATACTTGCTCCTATTATTGATCGCGACAAACACGGAGAGGTGACCACCTTTCATTTGGCTGAAGAAGTCATCATGCCCTGGACTTTCATTGGGGATGAGAGAAAGGAGGGAAGTTTCTCTATGGTCCGCAAAGTTGAGATACACCAAGATCATCATTCTTTTGTGAGTATTGCCCTCAGCTATCTGGAGCCCTCGCAATTAATTCGGAATTGACTAATCTGGATCAACTGTAGCACACTCACAAAGCATTCGCACTGAAAACCCTGCTCCAAACAGACCCTGACCAAGCAGAAGATGAGTTCGAGCAAGAGCTCAAGGCCTTTACCAAAATGATACCGGGAGACCACATTCTTGATCTTCGCGCGACTTTCAAGATTGGAGACAAATACTCGTTCTTGTTTCCCTGGGCAGAAGGGGGCAACTTGAAACACTTTTGGAATAAGTGCCCTACGCAGGTGCAAAAGCACGCTCACCAACCCGACGTACTTCTGCGTTGGGTGGCCGAGCAATGCCACGCGCTAGCAGCGGCTCTGCAAAGCATCCACGAGGTTCGCGTAAAAGCACTCAAACGAGCAAATCGGATACCCCAAAATGAAGACGCTGACAGAGACATCTACGGAATCCACGGCGATATCAAACCCGAGAACATTTTGTTGTTCAATCACCTGGATAATCCACTGGGGATCGGCACTTTGAAGATTGCCGACTTTGGCCTCACAGAGTTTCATAGGCTTACATCGCGAACGCGGTCGTTCAATCATGGGTCCGATGCCCGACAGCCCGCGCCTACCTACGAAGCGCCTGAACTTGTACAGCTTGGGGAAGTGTACTCCAGGAAGGCTGATGTGTGGGCCCTTGGCTGCGTCTTCTCTGAGTTCTTGACCTGGGTCGTTCGCGGGCACTTGGCTGCGGGAGAGTTTGGACAAGCCCGTGCTATGGAAAGAGATTGGGACGACTCTAAGAAGCGGTTCAGATGGGCAGAAGACAAGTTCTTTGTGGCAACTTATAATGATGGCGGAGTTCCCGGAGCGGTCCGGACTTCTTTGAAACTTGCCGTGGACAATGTAAGTTTTGGTGTTACTCATCTAGAATCGACAGTATCAAGGTACTTTGTCTACTTTGTCACGACCCGCTAACCGAGATCAACGTAGTGGCTTGATGAACTTCATCAAGAATCAAAGACCGAGGAAGCAAACTTCCTCACAGACTTTCTAGACCTACTTAGACACGAGGTCCTCGTGTGCGAGAGAGACAACCGAATCAGCTGCGAAAGGCTGGTAACGGAACTGGAAAAGTTCGCTTCCAGAGCCGGCGAAAGCCGGTCAGATGATCCGTACTGGAGACCACCTTTACCATCATTCCGACAGGATTCTCTGAAACGAGGAGAGGCTTCGAACGGTAGCACTGGACGGCGGGTGGCCTTTGCTCATCAATCCTCAGCCAGCTCGGACAGCTGGATATATGTCGATGATACCAGTGCAAGATCTGGTTCAACCGAATAGCCATTCTGGAGTATGAAATAAGTTTGGTATGTTGATTGGGCTCGGCTGACAACAATCCAGTTCTACGCTAGTTCCGCTAGCGAGATCGAAATCTATGGCCTTTCCCTCATTGTACGTGCTTCAAGTACCAGCATACATATAGATGTAATTAGACAGTATATCATCGTTATTGGAGGGGTTTAGAGCAATCATCTGAAATATCTTGTCCAGCATTCCTGTTCGTTGTCTCATTGAAACACTTCATGTTGACTTGGTATTATTTAGTACTATGTAGATGTACAGATTCATTAAACATGGGACTCCCAACTTTTACGTACCCAGTGGCGTAGCTTCCAAAGGCAATAGCCGTACTATTTATCAAGCTATCACAGATCCTTCTTCAAGTCGTGTTCCTGTTGTTTTCATCATCAGCAAGTGAGAACTGTGGAAGCATAGAACATTGATGTCGCCTGAAGCCTGTGTTGTTTCAATAATGAAGAAGGGCCAAGAAGACTTACAGGTTTATGATCCGTCTCGTAGTCAACGTGAACGAATGCTCTCTCTACTCCAGGCAACTTCTCAATCTTGATCTGAAGAGCCTCGGCCACATCGTGTGCAACCTCGAGTCTCTCATGGCGGTCCATGACAACATCAATCTCAACGATGTATCGCGGTCCGCTGTGATACGCGCGGACAGTGTCAATCTGCTTGACCTCGGGCGAATGAGTCATAGCTAACATATGGCTCTGTCAGTTCTCATCCTCGAATTCTGTTCACCAGGAGTTCAGGCCAGCTTACCGATGTAAGTAATGAGCTGCAAGAACTCGGGCTCAGCAGACACTCCAATTAACAACTGAAACTCCTCATACGCAGTCCTCAACCACAACCCCGCAATCAAGAACGACAACAGGATAGCGCCCATCGGATCAATCCACCACTTGATCTTGCTACCAGCCGAGAAGGTAAAGATACCAAACCCGTTGATGAAGAGATCGTTCCGGTGGTCGCGCCAGAGAATCTCAACCTGGGAGTAAATATCCTTGATAGACCAGCAATACAGCCACAAACAGAATTTCGTCCCGAACGCAATGGCAACTGCAATGACGGAAGTGAAGTGGAACTCGTTCGTCTCCTCCTCAGATCCAGCAGCCAAGTCCCGGGCTGACATGACAATCAGCACCAGCGAGACGGAGAACATGATGAATGAGAAGACGATATTTCCCGCAGTAGAGATGCGTGATTTGCCAGACGGGTATTTCTGCGTATCAACCTTCTTCACCGCGCGGTGGGAAAGTAGCAGCAGGACACCCGAGAGCGGATCAAAGACAGAGTCAGCCATGGTGGTGAACAACGACAGCGAGCCAGACGTTATCGCAGCATAAAGCTGCAGCGCCGAGAGGATGACATTTGCCGCCAAGCTACCCTTCACAGCGATCTGGTACTTGAGGTTGTTGTCACCCTGTGTTTCCTTCGCCTCGCGCTCGTGGTCGTCTACGCTCTTGAGATAGGAGCGGATCTTTTCATTCTGGGCGCGGTAGAAGTCTTGGAGCTTTGCATCTTTGGCGCCGCCGCGGGTGAAGCTGTGGTGGATGAAGCGTCTTCGCGTGGTGTTACTGCTGTTTTTTTGAGGCTTGTTCGCGTTGTAGGCAGATTGAAGTTGGACTATGTCGGCATCGGATTTGATGTGTGTGCCAAGGTTGTAGGGGTCGTTGATCTCGGAGGAGGAGAAGGAGCGGGATTCTGGGTCGGTGCTGGGGGAGAGGTTGGTGAGGTCGATGCCTGTGCTTGGGGCACGATTGGTTGTGGTAGTGGTAGTAGACATTATGAGATGAAGTATCGTGATGAACTAGAGGTATGAACAATCACCACGAGCTCCCGATGCTGTGCCTGAACTGTTTGAGTTGTCCTGGAATATCAAAAAGAATTAAGACGAGGATGTGGGACAATAAGGCAGGGAAAGTTGAGGCGGGCAAGCTCGTAAGGGAGGGAAAGTCCAGTCGGGCCCAACCAGGGAGGTAACCGGCACTAGGGCAACTTTTGACGAAAGCGAAATGAGTGAGGGGTATTTGAAGCGAGCTGACGGCGCATCATTCGTCTAAACATCCCTCGTGCGCCGCCTTTACGGCGCTAGACAGGGATGAGCTTGGGGCGAAATCGGTTAGCTACGCAAGATGATCTCGACGAGCTCCCTGACTTGGTATGGCCTGGCGGCGAACTTTTGCCGCTGCGCCTTGGAGATGACGGGATGTTTGTTGCTGACATTTGCTCGCCGTTGATTGCCGCAACGTTCTTGCCAAGAAGATCTGCCTGTACATTGTCAATTATGTGTGGGTGGACGACAAGTGCGAAGAGAAATATGGGTGGGAAGAGAGGCTATGCCGGAGATCGGCGTAATGACGCATTTTTAGACTGATGGATAAGTTCAACTTTGACTAACGGCGAGATACGGACACTTGTCCACACCTTCATTCAGGACTGGGATAAGCTTCGACCGCATATGCCGAAGATCTTGGTCTGTTGGTCGCCTCATGACGCCTCAAGAGATGCTTCCTATCCCGTTGACCCACACGAAGTACTGCGACACTCGGTTTACTCTGCAACATCTCTGTCGATTGTCTTTGTTCGGCTCTACAGCAAATATCCCGCCTGCCGCTCAATCCAGTCCAAGTCCAAGACCAAAACCGATTTCCATTCCTTCCAAACGCCAGGCCAATTCCTAGAGAACATCAAACCATGTCCCCATGCAAGTCGTTTGTAGTAGTCACCATGTGACACAATGCTAATCCACCCCCAAAGCCCAAAAAGAAATCCTAGGAAACATGTCATAATACTGGGCGGCGGTCCATCCAACTTCAAATGGGCGAACCACGTCCGTTGGCCGCGCCGTTCGTCGGAGGACCATTGGCTCTGGATGCTATGGTGAGCATCTGCTTGAACCTAGGACCCAGCGCTTGGATGACCGCCTGCACATCCGGCGCTTCGGGCAAAGAAGACAGATTCATGTCGCGGACGGTCGCAATGATCTCGCCAGCATCACTTGACGCAGAACCCCGCTTGCCTTGCGTCGGCGCCAACCCCTTGACGTCTCTGCCCAACCGTACCGGACCGACGGGCCTCACAGGCGTAATGAGAGTGTCATCCATCAGGTTCTGCCACCGCACCAAGTAGACACCCGGACCAGCCATACTCGTCGAGTTGCCCTCGATGATGGTCTGCATGCGCGTCAAGGACAGCTTTTCCAGGTCCCGTAGGTATGCAGCGTGGGCGTCGATGATGGGAAGAAGGGCCGCTCTGCTGTTATCGGGAACCTGGTTGAAGATGTCACCCAGCTGCTCCTCAATGCTCGCGCCACCGTTCTTAGTCTTGTGGAATGCAACCAGGGAGTCCTTTGCCCACGCCCTGAACTGGTCCATGACTTCAGGGCATTTGCCGCCCACAGCGTGCAGCCACTTGTACAAGAGATGCTTATTGTCCTTGCATAGCTTGACGTAGTCCTCTACAGTGGGCATAGTCTCCGGGTCATCTTTGTTCTTTCCCTTCTTTGGTTTACTGCAGGCGATCAGCTGGTCGAGGAACATGTGGTAGTCCCTAACGTGGTCCGAGAGGTCGACTTTATTGTGTACGGCGCGGATGATGGGATCCATCCCGGCCACTGCCTCACGGACCGCCTGGGTGAGGTAGTCTGGGCTCTGCCTGCAGAGGATGCTGATGATTTCTTCCCGGTCGCGCATAGCCAGCAGTGCTGCGTAGTATTCTAGACACATTATGTGCTCGTCCTCGCTGAGATCGGAAAGCAGGATGGGGTTCGCCGTTTCGAGGATGACGGCGATGATGGACTTGTCTTGTTGCGCGCTCATGGCTCGGATCACTTCGCGCTCGGTTGGAGGGGATTGAGTGTGGGCCTTGATGGCATCTAGAGCGCCTTTACTTGGCCTATTCTTGTCTTTAGCGATTCTGTCGATCGTCTTCTTGAAGTCGGCGCAGTCCCAGCCGAGGATGACGGAGATGATCCTGCAGCTTTGTTAGTCTTGATACTTATCTAGGTAGGAGTGCCTCAGCTCAAGGAATTCGAACCTCTGCATAAGATTCATGCCATCTGCAGCATCCTTTGTTATGCCAAACCAGTTCGAAACCGACCCAACGCTAAGCTTGGCCAGAAAGATCTTCATCATGCCAGCAATCATTGTCGCAGCATTGCCGACCTTGAGTGTCTGCCGGACCATGTTGTATGGTACCATCTTGTGAACCTGCTCCATAAGCTTGACGAGGTACTGGCCCTCGGGTGAGACAACCAGCACTTGGTGGGCAAGTCCAGCCAGGCTGTAAGTCCGTGTTAGTCAGTCTAACTTCTTCGAACCGCCTTGGCACAGAGCAATACTCACTGGACAATGATGTACTCGTTCGCCGCCTGGGTCATTGGAGAGTGTGATTCGAAGTCGTCCGTCTCGGCAAGGTGATCAAGTAAGCTGTCGCAAAGGTCCCCGTAAACGAGTTCATGCATAGCATCATCCCAGGCCTGCGCCAGGTCTTCCGCTCTGTTCAGATCGTAATGCTTAAGCCGCGTTGACGGGTCGCTGTAGGGTCCGCCACCAATCATGCCACGCGCGACGGTCTCGATGACAGTGGACGAGGCGGTCGCCAGGGTCTTTCTAGTACCCAGCGCGCCCTTCTCGTAGCTTTCGGACAGCTCGGCCTCGGCAAAGTTCTTGAGGATTCCCTGAACTCGGACGTTCCAAAACTCGGGAACAAAGGAGGAGACGCCCGGTAGCTTCAGGATGAATCTGGTGAAGAGAGACTGCAGAAGGGGCGCTGAGGACTCCGGGGCGTAGGTGATGGCCTCTCCGGGCTTGGAGCTCTGCGCAAAAGGGTAGCCATAGTCAGAAATGGTTTCTGGCTTCTTGAAGTCTTCGATCTCGTGGTAGGTCTCGAAATGGGTGAGGATATTGAACAGAGCCTTAGACTGCTCGGCAGTGAGGCCTGGGGGTTGTTGGGTCGCCATGACAGGTATTCACAATGGCGATATGCCCAGGGCCGTTTATCGCTGGAGCTTCTTGTGACTCTCGTGTACTCTTGAAGATGTCGGTAATGTGGCGAGTTGTAGCAGCAACGGGCGAAGCGTTGAATTTATTTGGTCAGCAATCCAAGTCGACGATGTGAATCGTTTTTAACTGAGGCAGGAGCCAGGTGGTCGCAGCTTCCAGCTGAGGTTAAAAGAATGTTGCGTTTCTGGAAGGTCCCCGCGATCGTGTTCGGTCACCGGTGCTCCGGTTGAATTGTGGATCACGGGTACGTGACGTCACGAGACTTTTACAGTATGTCACTGGTTTGTTTTTCCTCAGAATTCGTGCAAAGGTAGGGGAGGGGCGGGGAATATTCACCACTTAAAGATCCTAGCAATGTCCTCTTTCATACGTCGATTCTCTGAATAGAAACAGTGAACAGACCGCGGGAGTCGCCGTGTCAAGTGTCAGTGTCTCCAGTGTCTCTGCCCTGCCCCTGTCGGCTTTGTCTGGGCGACCCTCCTTTCTTATTCGGCAATCTGCAGCACCTTGCATCAGTGCAGATTCCCAGATCTGACTTGACTGCTTTCAAGCATCTGATTTACTGCAATGCGTGCCTTTGCCCTATTCCTATTGTCATGTATGGCATGTGCACTAGCGATCTTCCCGAGGCATAGGAGAGCATATGCAGGCTCAGCTCAACTCAGCTCCCATTACTTGCATGTATCAGCAGAGTACGTGTCATTCAATGCCTTCTCTTACAAGTTTCGTCCGATGGGATGCCTCGTCACATCCAGCTGTCTTGGACTTGTGGAAAACTACCGCCCTAGGCTGGGAAACTTGGGCGATTGTGGCTGAGTAATCTCATTGGAGCTAAGCTTGTTCTGCAGGGCGCAGACTGGAAGCTATCGCGCATCTTAAGCATAAAGCTCAACGGACGACGCATCCTCATCGAACCGGCTGTGCGAGATAATCTCATTCCACATCATCTCAGAACGAATTTTCACCTCGTGTTCGGTCCCCCGGCCGGTATCTACCCCCGGCATGAAAAGCGACCCTCAAAGACCCCCGCAACCGAATGCGTCGGGTTTCAATCCTGTCATGGCAAAAGTCAATGTTTGCCCCCCACACCAGGAACACGTCCGAGGGCCACTCGAGTCAAAGCACGAGCTCAATGCCCGAACAGGTAATCACGCCAGTGCCAACCTCCCGATCGTTCCCGTCGCGGCGTCCCGGCTGGCTTGATGATGTGTGTCTTGGCCCGAAGAATCGGTCATAATATCGTCGTCGATGAAGACACTCACCCAAATGGCCACATGATGCCTACTAGTAAAGTGAATATATCTGTGAACCAAAGGATACACCTGGGCAATGGAAGGAAGAAGCAGGTGGCAGTATCATAGGTAAGCCACAACTAGAGGTCGCGATATGCCCCGGACTATTCCAAGAGATGATAACCATCCATTTGGAATTGACAGTCGGACTCGCAATCGGATGGCACTGAATCCGATAGCTACCCGCCTTCCCTATGTCGCAGTCGCAATCCGTCAGACTACCCATCTCTCAATGCCGAGCCGCGTCAAACTGAACCTGTCAAATGGATCCGAGGGCGCATCTGTTAAGGTCAAAGTAACAGAACTACATTCGACCTCACGATACTCTGAGCAGTTCAATACATTGTCATCAGCTTCTATTGGCCAAACTCCACGATATCCTGTGTTGATTAGGTTTCTTGACAGGAAATGACTAGCAATGATTTCGTACTCGAACAGGCGTTGAGAGTCTGCATCTTGGGTTCGTAGTGGTCGTTCATCTCCTCAGTGTCACTTCGTTGAATATGAACAAGAATGACTGCGAAGTGCCTTTTCTCAAATAATGCACGATCAATTCGAGCAGCTCCGGGTGCAGCGGAATCAATCAACCCCGGATCAGACGGACCCTTCACCGATCATCTCCCCACGGGGTCGAGATCCATCCGCCCGGGTTCACTCGGCAAACAGTCGGCCGAAAGCCTACTTCACGGTGGACTCGGCTCATGTTGGCCCGAGTAAAAATTCACCCACCTTCTTCCCACGAATGAGGAGCGCTTCATCAAACGCTATCCAATCGCTTTCCCACTCGTGCGCAAATTGAGCAACGGCTTTTTAGTATTCATCTAGCTTAGCGGTCCCGCCGCTGTGTCTTTTGCCTCCAAATGACCCCTGGATCACGCGGGGAAATGCCCAGCTTAGAGGCTTGTCAGTCCAGTTGGATGCGGGGAGACATGATGGCATCCCTGGCACCCTGGATGGCGCTGGGTGCCGAGATCCGTTGTCAATGACACCTTCGCCATGAGAGGAAGAATAAAGAAGAAGCTGCACCTTCGTTACCTTGCTCGGCGAGACAGCTCGAAGGACCTCGCTCGTGTCTTCACCATCGTCGACTTCTCGATCTGGACGGAAATAAGTTGACAATGAAGTTTTCCGCAGTTTCCCTCCTCTTCGGAGCTGGTTCGGTGCTCGCGGCACCAACGGAGCGCTCCGATGTTGACGACCGACAGGTCCTCTGGCTTGCTGGCGACAGCACGATGGCACCGGGCGGTGGACACAACGGTACCCAGGGTTGGGGAGAGTACCTACACTACTCTCTCGATTCGTCAAAGATTCGGGTCAACAACTCTGCATACGCTGGAAGAAGCGCGCGCACGTTCACAAGGGAGGGCCGGTTCCAGCGGATTATTGACGAAGTTAAGGCTGGCGACTGGGTTGTGATTGAGTTTGGTCACAACGATGGACGTATGTATCTAAACTGCATCGATCCTACCTCTCCAAACATGAACTACTCTGACAGAACTCTAGCTGGCAACCCGATCAACGATACAGTCAAGAACCGAGTTGACTGTCCCGGTATTGGAGACAATGTCTGCCCTGTACTTTTTAAGTACGTCCATGAATATTGAAAACCCCATATCTCTCCCCAATGGTGAAGATCTGATTGTCTTTAGCAACCAAACGGAAATCGTACAGACATACACCACCTACCTCCGCAACGCCTCCTCCACCTTCCTCTCCCTCGGTGCCCGTGTAGTCATCTCAACATCGACCCCCATCAACCCTTACTCGACCGGTACCTTTTCGTGGGCGCCGACCATCTACACGTGGTACGCTTGGTACGTCGTCGAATCCCTCGGTGGACCCGCGGCGGGCATCTACTACGTTCCGCACGGCAATTACAGCGCCCAGTCCCTTCAGGTGCAGGGCCAGCAGGCAGCTGTCGAGGGCTACCCGATGGATGCGGTACACATGTCGCCGAAGCTGGCGGACTCGTTTGCTGGTGCTTTTGTGTTGGGGCTTAAGTGCGGGACGTCGCCGCTGCAGGAGTATGTTGTCAACGCAACATCGAGACTGGAGGGGGATAGACTGGGAACTTGCCTCCAGGTTAATGCCACGCTGCCCATTTAACATCCAATAGAGCCCATGAAGAGAAGGGCTGTACTATCATCTGGTTCTTAATGCTCGAGTGGTGTCAAACTGTAATAGACTATATCAACGGCTGATAAAAGTTGATTAGCCCAAAGACGAAGAGCTCGATGGATAGGAAACTTGGGGTCTATGGAGCTTTAGAATAGACTGACCCAGTAACGAAGATAATACAGTATATAAGGTAGCCTGTACATGTAAGAAGTATCACTATGCTCCTATTACTTCTGGATGATTTGGAAGATAGACAATGAATTATGAACCTTCAAGTTCACTTCTGATAACTGAGTTCCTGAGAAGTTCGATTCTAGCTGCGCGAAGAACTGATACTAAACTTTAAATACAACAGCACACCCGGTTCTCAAGGACTTGAGAAAACAATTTCGAAAACCGCTCGTGAGTCTACTTACCGTTGCAACCTGTTTCCGCTACTGAGATGGAGCAAAGCCATCTTCAGAGTCGGAACCAAACTCCTTATCAGCGAAGATGTTCGGGCCATTGACAGTAGGTTCAAGGTGGTAGGCCCTCTGGCAACTAGTGCAGCAGACCAGTTGAGTGCGGCAGTCGCGCTGGATGGTCTGGCAACTGATACCGTTCCTGTAAGACGGGCAGTAGACGAAGTCGGACTGGGACGAGCTGATGGTGCGGCCGCACTGGCGGCATTTGGTGACGTTGAGGATGTAGTTGCACATGGCTGCGATGTAAAGTGAGTTGTGAGTTTGTTAGTTCGATCGATGCTTAAAGCTGCTGATGTCAGATGAAGAATCCTTGTGGAGCGTTGAGTTGAAGTTGAGAGTGTTGCGTCGGGGTGATGAGTTGAGAATGAGTTGCAGGAAGCTTCTAGGGTCAGTCCATAGTGGCACTTTTATGATTTTTCAGCCGGGAAGTTGATGCTGTCTGTCGTCTTTCACCAGCACTCATAGGTGCGAAAAGGTCTTGTTCCATCGATCAGACTGACACCTTAACCTACGCCATTGTCAACTGCTCCTTGTGAAAGAGGACAGTATCCTGGAGCACCTGGGCTGAATCAGTCTTTTCGAGTTGTCTCCTTCAGATCTTTTCTAAAAGTCTTTTTTAGGACACTTTCTGTGTTCTCGGGTCAAAGAACATGACAAAGGAGTCCTTCACTGCAGACAAGGTATCCTGATCAATCGGACTTTTCAATCGGGGCGAGACTCTGACCAGCTGAGGAAATGTCCGCACTGGATACTTAGTTCAACACATGCAGTATGTTATCCTCAGGTAGAAAAAACTGTGTTTGGAATTCCCACCCTGAGAACATCACAGATAAGAGGCTCGACTTGGTCAAATGTTTGCACGTGTGGTCTCGAGGAGGAGCGTTTGCTCTGTATGAATGATATTTGTGGGACACAAACATCGCCAAGACTTGCTTTCTCCGAACTGGGCCTCGCACGCGCATCTTCAACGTAACATCATTTGCAGCCAGACCGTCGGGCTGGGTTTGCCAAAAGGGACTTTTCGTTGGCCAAACACCGAAATTTCGCATGGTTATTGTGCTGACGTGGGATGCCTCGTTGCACTAGAAGAGGGGCTTTCCGCGGGGGGGGTTCGTTTCATTTGCTGGATTTGCTTTTTACCCTTGAGCAGATCAATAATGACCATCGAAGCGAACACATTGTGGTCCCTCGGACAATCGGGGTGCGGAGACCATGTCCGTAGTAGCGCTGCCGTTGGGACTAGACAAACATGTAATCTTTTAGCTCTGTTGGAACCAGATTCCGTCACATCAGATAACGAATGCGGCTTTGCTTTAAATTGACAGTGGCCGCTCGCTGTTGGAAGTTTTTTCTCAATCCAACTTTTTCCTCTCGTGTGCACCACTATTTGATCCTACACTGTTCCAACACTTGCACTTTTGCTCGGGCATTAGACTGTACCAATGGGCTCTCTTGAGAACAAGACGTCTGTAGACAAGATGGAGTATGACACAAAGGAGAAGCTCGCTGCCTTGAGCGTCATCGAGTGAGTATCAAATGCAAGCGAATTTTCAAAAGTCTAGAGATAAGTCAACTGACTCCTTTTCAAAGTCTAGAGATCGCAGAGGTTGGTTGAATCTTGTTGGCATGAAACGACCCGGCCACTAACCATACTCCAGTACCTGGCAGGTGAGCATCCCTTGCCAGAGTCAGCTCCCCCAGCCCCAGACACAGAATTCGAGTACTCCATCCAAATTCCAATGCGCGATGGTGGCCGCGAACAAGAAGCCCGCGTCCACAAGCCCTCCACGTCAACAGGCGCAAAGTCCCCAGTCATCGTTCTCATCTATGGAGGAGCCTTCACAATGGGTGACTGTCACCAGATGAGCCCCTGGGCCAGAATCGCCAGGAAACTCTTCAATGCCACTGTCGTCAACCTTTCCTATCGTCTGGCACCTACTCACCCTTTCCCCGCAGCTCCCAATGATGTGGAAGACGGGCTCAAGTGGGTTTCTGAGAATGCGCACACACTAGGCGGCGACTTGAACGCAGGCTTCATTATCGGGGGCCCATCTGCTGGCGCAAACCTGGCGGCCGTTATGGCACAGAAGACGGTTGATGGCATCACGAAACTCGGAGCCCCTCTCACTGGTGTCTGGCTCCTGGCTCCTCTTTTCCTTGAGGACGATATAGTGCCTCCAGAGTACAAGGACATCTTCCTCGCAAGAGAGCAGAACGCCGAGGCCCCGATCTTCAGTAAAGCAGCCTGGGGTTATCTCGCAGCCAATTACAAGGCAGACATCAAATCAGTGGATTATTCGCCTTTCAACTCGAAGAACCCCCACGTCGGAATGCCGCCTACAGTTGTGCAGGTTGGAGGTCTAGACTTCCTCCGGGACGACGGGCTGGTTTATGAGAAAGCTCTCAGAGCACACGGTGTTGAAACCCGGCTAGATGTGTATCCCGGCGCTCCGCATGGACATTTCATATTCCCTGGAATCAAGTCCGCGTTCAAGGCGAACATTGACATTTTCAAAGGCCTCGGGTGGCTTCTCAAGCAGGAGACTTCGGAGGATGAGATCAAAAAGGCGGTTGTTGCGGATCCTTTCATGACCGTTCCGGAGAATTCGTCAACGGCTTATGACGCCGTATTCCGATGACCGTAGAAATCATAGCATGCTGTTACTTGAATCATCTTACAATTCTTGTTTGTCACCCCTTAATTATCTGTGGCTAAACTCTTCCTGGAAAGCATGATCAAGAGAGCGATGATATTGGCTGGTGAGATTGCTTCATTGTTCCCATTACTATCATTACTAACTTTGTAGCGGAGTAGAGTTGCTCCGGGTATCGTCAAGCCTTCTACATCAAAGGTGGTCGCTCTCATTCAAGAATATTAGACACAAGAGTCAGCAATTGCTTGCTTCGCGTGACTGTCTTTTTCCGCGCAACGCTTTTGGCGCCCATTCTCAATGGAGCGACTTGATCATAGCGCTCTTCCATAAAATTCCCGCTCGTCCCTGGGAAGAGTAAGAACGAGTATCAACGTCATATGGGGCCAACATACCTTATTTGTTCCTGGCTATGGACATTGAGGTCAATCCGATCATCATGATTATAAATCTTATCATCGTCTGACCCGCCTTGACTTTCTTCATCCACGCTCCGAGCTCGCACAATTCCCTCAAGCTTGAAGTCTGGTATGTCCACCAGAAGACAGCTTCCGCTCCGTGGGAGATTCCGGGCGCCATACAACTCGGTCTCCTCCGTCGTCGATAGGGTACTTTTCCCCGTTCTAGAGGTAACCATACTCCGGTACGTGTTGAGTTCCATGTTGTTCGAATTTTCGTTGCTATGGTCCTGGTTGACCTTGTTGTCGTAGCCAAGGGTAGATGCTTTTTCCTTGATGAAAACTCGCAAGACTGGGATAGATGATCCAATGATTGCCGTGGCTGTTTCCACCGCCGTCCAGATAGTTACGTCTTTCCCGTTGACTTGGGTGACAAATGTTAGCCAAATGCCAGAATGAAGTTCAACGGACACCGGTCAACTCACAAAAGAAATCGCCTTGCTCTAGTTGGACGAGATATATGCCCTTGATAATGGCGCATACGCCTGCCCTGTGGTGATAAGTCAGCATGAGGTAAGATAGCACAGCGCAGCTTGATAACCTAGACATACAACCAGCCTAGGCTCATCGCAAAGCAAACGCCTAGCTTTTCATGTTTCCTCAATCGCATCCCCCAGATGAGCTTCCATGGGATTATCGCCAATACAAAGTCCATGAAAGCGCACCAGGCCGCATTGAAGATGCCATAGTTGAGCGTCACAGATTCATCCCAGCAGGTCCCTGGCATCTGTCTGTTGAAGTTCTTCTGCACCGGGGTGCACTTCAGCCATGTCAAGGTCGCGCTGGGAAGCATAACCACCGTCAAGGTCACGACGGCGAACCAAACAAATATCCTGAACCAGCCCGTCGTGAGCCGAAGGAGGGTTACACCAAACCCAACTTTGCTACCAGTCGAAGCAAAGCACGATATTGATGCGCCTACTGAAGTATACATGGCGATCGTCAGGAGATTGGTCTGGGGAGTGATGTCGTAATAGTGACGGCCGAAACCCAAGTTGACGCCCATTTGAGTGATGATCGATTCGATAAAGAGACAAGTCTATAAGTCGCCGTCAGTTAATTTCTCAGACAGATGGATACCTCGCTGAAGATCCCTTATACGTACCCACGAGAAAAGAAAGATATAGTCATCCCACCACAGCTTCTGTCCCCTACTTAACTTTGCGTAGACTCGTAACGCCAGGAAAGCGCCACAGAAAAAGCAGAGGAACCATGTGATACCCGCTATCAGAGGACCGTTGCTCTCGATGGGAGCCATCATAGCCGCATTTGGATGAGGAGTATCACGGCCTCAAACTCGAGCAAGTCGAGTTGGAAGCTGGCGGTCGTGGGGTATGGTGAGAATTCTGCCCAGGAGAGACCAAGGCCCAGAACCGAATTGCTGGAACCTTTTATTGGTTGGTCGGCGGAAGTGCCGCTGTAAAGGGATAGTCAGACATTGATCGTCACTAGTTCAGCTTTTGATGATTTAGGGATGGGGAAGTCGGGGTGAGATTGGATAGGTCTCAGTGAGGTGTGTAATGCTAGCGTGGATGCGATGTAACGTACACATACCTAGATCGTTCACTCCGATGCAAAGTCTTTGGAATACTTCAACGTATATGACTCGAGCCATGACGTGGTGGGGGAGGTTGGTGAGCGTTCGCGGGTGCGTTCGCTCTAAATATCGAAACAAATTGGGCAGACAGAGTATTTCTTCTGTCTAGTGCGGTATGCAAAAGCCGGAGGCGCGCCTTGCCCCTAGCCGACACGGGCAAACCTCCTTGTTTAAAGTTCTTCTTGAGGCGCACGGTGGCGGGTTATGAACATATCCTCCTCGAGCTGAGGCGGAAGTCATTGCTTTTCCGTCTTCTGGAGGATACCTTCATCGTGGCGAACGGGGAGACCGTTGTCGGGGTAGTCCACTTAGGGAGGCACATATCAGACGACCCTCGGGCGGTCCTCGGTGACAGTGCTGAAATGGGTCGATCCAAACATTGTTCCAGACTACAAGGCAAGGTTGGAGGACTCGGGGGATGAGCCGATGGCGGGAACACTATCAATTTTGCCTGGAGCTTAAATCAAAGTTGGAATGTGAGAGGCTTATGTCGTTGAGTAGCGAGACCGATGCAGTCAGGCAAAGCTCCAGCTTGGTAGGGGCTTCTGATGATCCAGGATGGGCCAGTGAGAAGTGAGTCAGTTTACGAGAGCAAATCACACAACAGCTCTTGGTCCATGAAACGCAGAAGTACTCCAAACGTTGCATGTGGCGTCGGGCTTGATTTCGCTATTACTTGCGTCGACGTATGCCCCAATTCCCCCTCTCACCCCTCTTGCCAAGATCATCTTAGCCAGGAATGCATCTGTATCGGCCTCGATTGTTACCGTTGACCGAAGCTCGAGTTGATCGCAACATCGACAAAAAGTTCGGTATAAGTCAAACTTTTTAGCGAACTGCGTCTCCAACACTGGTGAGATTGGGCTGAATACACCAGCCACTCATCTACTTCCATGAGAATTCGAGAGGCATTCTATCTTGCTGCGAAGAGGAAACCCAAATAGTGCTCAGACACAGATCTGCGTCAGCTAATGCGACATCTGTGCAGAGCATCAGATGCTGTCTCGAATGAGAGCATTCACCTCTTCGGTACGGAAAGATGCTCTCTTGGCAACATCTCAAACCGCTTCAAGCTCGGCGTTGACGTCGAAGTTTAAAAGGACGATGCAGCCTTACAAACTTGCTACCTACAACACGGTATCCTTATGTGATGGCTTACGCGACCAGGCGGGGGATTGGCGTCGGACCCCGTCTAGACCCTGTCGAATCTGGACTTTGAGGTAAACAAGATGGCCAAGACGGGCATAATATCTGCTTGTGGATTTTCCGCCACAACCTTATTGACGATAAGGTAGATGAATCAGAGTAGTAGAGTCAGATATGTTGGATGAGTGGTGGAGACGGCGGCTATTGAACTGACAAGTCTGGCATGAAGGCATATGCATTCTCTGAAAATTGAGGCTTCACCAAATTTCGTCTAGTATCTCCGGCATCTGTCTGTTGAAACTTGGAGGGGATCATCGAACTATTTCCTAGTCATGGCACATGGTATTGGGATGTATTTTTCACGATGTCCACAACCATCCAACCCTGTGTTCTGGTATTTCGTGTCTCACTGGCCTTTCAGAAGCGCTGTCAACACTGAAGTAGCGGTGCGTCGAGAGGATGGGTGAGTTGCGCAAGTCATGAAAGAAACAATATCCCAAATAGTAGAGCCCCTCAAGAAGCCAACCTCTGAGGCATCTTACACATGCTCGTGATTTTCCATAGTAAGAGGAAGTCAGTGGTTGAGCGGGGCTTCGGAAGACGGTACGGTCCGTTCTACGGAACCAAGGCCCGTGAGTTGAGCCACTTTTCCAGGGCTATTTGGATGTGGATAAGAAAAATGTAAAGCTGCCCAGGTTGTGTCCAACTTCAGGGTAATAAGAACGTGGGTTTAGGAGCCGTAAACCACTTGTGGTCATGTGCAACCCAGTTAGCTCAACGTAAGTGAGTGTGAACTGAAGGTATATATATTCTAGTTCATGTTTGGACAATTCATCATTCAAAGTTTTGCTTTTCTGGTATAACCTCAATCTCCATTCACGGTTTGAGACCTTGAGGTCGACGATGACTAAACAGAAACGGAAGCGCTTTGCGGCAAGTGGAGGGCTTCGGAGCATGGCTCCGAGCCCGCAACAGTGGCGCTCGCGGCCGGACTCGAAAGTTTGACCGTGGTTTTGCTGTATTCTCAAATCGGAGTAGCCTACCCGTCGCTCTGGCCTGGATTTGTGAGCTATCCTGAGTGTGTTTGACGGTTGAACTAGTGAGACGGACGGAAAACTTCTAGCGCTGCCGTCGCAGCTAACGCAGGTGATGGCACCTCCTAGTAGCCTCCAGTGACGTGGTCAGACGCGTGGAAAACTTTGCGCCAGTCAAGCCTATCAGTCCAACAGTCTTGACATAGGATGACAGATGGGAGGTTCGACTGCAGAGTCGCTGTCTGTAGCACTTCATCAGTAGTTCAGCTGGATCCTGGGGGCCTGTATATGCCATCGCCATGTGGTGATGGCATAGGACACCAGCTTGGGCAAGTCACCTTTGCGGTCGTAGCCGATTATTTAGTTGCTCCCATCATGCGCTTTCCAATAGTATGCGATGTTAGCGGGCCTTGAGTATGACAACTTCTTGCTGGACGGTGAAGCTGAGAAAGAACCCGACTGATTAAATGTCAAGTCAAGCTCATGGCACCTTGTCAAGACCACCGGAAAGTCCTTCTCCATCTGATTCCTTGCGCAGTGTCGCGCAGTCAAGACAAGAGATCCTGCAGGCCTCTCAGCTTCCCCAATTGACGCTGTCGAATGTGGTAGATCTCGGATAGCCGCCCCTGGAAGTGCTTGTAGGATTTTACACTAGCCATGCGCCCTACGAGGGAAGCGTCCTCCGATTCGCAGCCGACTTGGGCGCAGTAGGGGTCAACATGCACATGTGTTTCAAGTCAGACCCTGATTGGAATGTTCGGCTTGCCACATGTAAACTCTTGTTTCCTTCCAACCCCCCTCTTGGTCTAGAACCTGCCTGACCACCGCCTACCGACATGGTGGAAGGCAGGATAAATGTATCGTGATCTCAAGGTAAGCGGGCGGAGTTCCCCCGTATTAACCCAGCTGAGCATTTCGCTTGATTCCGTCGCTGTCAGTACCGAACAGTTCAGTTGAGCGACTGAAGATGGGCGGACGGACCAACACCAGCCGCCCTGCTTTTCAGTCTGTCCATCCGCACCTAGCCAGCGTGCCAGTCTCTCTTAGCAGTGCAATTCCCTCTCAGCGTTGCGTGCCGTCACGGCTACGACATTGCTGAACCGTGCTCGACAAGGGAAACCGGGAGGCCCCTCCAAACGACCTAAATTGGGAATTCAATCCTGGCGCCGAGTGATAAGACGGTCCAATAAGAGAGTGGCCCCTAACAGCCAGGCCACATTTCGATAGCCGGTCTCACTTCTTCTGGCGCAGGCTGTGTCCTTGAAGATGCGCAGTTCCGTGACAGCCGTTGCGACTCATGTTAAAAGCTAGTTCTTTGGGCCGAACACGTGCCCCATCTCCTTCACACACTCATAAGGCGAGACAGCTGTTAGGAGACAGGTATCTGTAGCCTCGGATGGTTTTCTAGTGTGTGTGGTTGTCAACTCGAAGTTTACTCCGCAAGACTGGCCTTTGTTGAGGAGAAGATGTTACAGGACGCGCGGCGCGCCAACTTTGGCCTTTTGGAGACTTGGTGTCTTGTGCGGAGATTCTTTACTCTTTCACGACGAAATCGACCTTCATGCTGCCGCAACTTCGCAAGTCTGGCGCTGTGCCGTACCTGATGTACTGCGGTCGAATCTCCTCTTTTGTGATCACCTAACTGATCGGGCAAAGCTGCAATCAAGCACTGCCGGGCGCCCACATCGGAAGGTTTAACAAACGGATACTTCCAAATGTTCCCAAAGCTCATCGGTCCACTTGGCGTTCAGTCCAACACCCAGATTGACGGGGATCATACAAACAGGCGACAGCCGTGCTAATTAATTCGCTGCCAGAATTGTAACTGCAATGTTAAGGGGATGCCTTTGCCTGGGTCTGGGTTGCCTCAGATCCTTAAAATACTTTTGATTAGCACCAAATTAAGCTTCGAGTGTCGAGCTCAAGGCCAGACAAAACCATTGTACCTCCCATACCAACGGCTTTCGCGTTCATCCATGATACTATTCACAATCACGACATCGAAGTCACCCGCGCTGACTGACGAACACCCCCCTTTTTTTCGAGAGCCGTCCACATCCGTACTCGCTCCACGCAACCGAAGCTGAACGCTGACGATCTCGTACCGGGGCGTCCACAGCGTGGTCAGATTGGGGAATTCAAACTCGATTTCGATTCTCATCCCCTGTAAAGTCCCCGGTTTTAACCTGGCCCCCAGCAGATTCCGTGCGAACCGCCCTGCTATTGTCTGGAGGCCGAGGGGACCTTTTTTGCGACGCTGATCGCCCCCGCCACGACTCGTATTTTCGCAGCGAGGAAAAAAGGGCCAAGCGTTCTGTCCTCTTCTTTTCGACTCGCGGTGGTTGCGAAATCATGATTTCTCGTCAAAACTGGTGAAAAACACAACGGAAAGCGATCGAGACGAACTCGCGCCACCGCCTTACACTCCTTTCTCCTTTCTTCTCTCGCCATGGCCGTGAACCGGTCCATCTTCCGCCGAATGCTGGCGGTAGCCGGATCCGGTGGCGCCGGGCTGGTCCCGTGTCTCGCCGCGCTTGGGCTGGTGCTCCTACAGGTCGGCGCGGCGGTCAATCTCTGGAATTCCCGCGAGCGAGGGCAGTTCAACTTTTCGCCGTCTTCGAGTTTAACGATATCCGAATTTTTGAGGTTCTTGATTGCGACTTTGCTACTGAAGCGCGAGATTCGCCGACGAAATACCAGCACCGAGTACTCTTCGCTGGGCAACGGGTCGGAGGACTTGGATCTTGGCGTTGATGAGGACGGACGATCGTCTGGCGAGTACGCTGCGGAGAAGCTATCACGACAAGCTCCTCGCATTGGAGGCGCGAGGGCATTCTGGCGTTATGTCTGGGGAGACACGGACTTGAGGTTCGGACTGATGAGGATTGCTTTACTGCAAATGCTCAGCAACAACTTGGTATGGGAGGTCAAAGCGCTTGGCACTTGGCGCTGGCGCAACATTGGATGAGGCAAAAGCTAACATTTTTCCCAAGTTGTTTCTCAACTATTTGGTCAGCGATCCAGGCACCGTCTCCATCACGAGGAGCGGTATCATGGTCGCAGCAGCTCTGGTCACGACGCCCGCTCTTGGACTGAAGGGCCCCAAGACCCGATGGATGGCTTTCTTGATCCAGGTAGGTCATTCGCATAGCTTCTGGTATTCCAGTTCAGCTGCTAAACAGGAGTAGACGTCGGGTCTGGTACTGTCCCAGTTCTACCCACAACATCGCACGAGGGCATCGACATACCAGCTTCCCCTCTACGTCAGCATTGTCGGCCAGGCCAGCTTCAGTGCCTTATCCGACATTCACAGCGAGAAGCTTTTGAAAGCTACCGACTTGAGCTCGAACGGCGCAAACATTGTTTTGGGAGCTTTCGGTGCGATACTCAACCTGCTCGTGCATGCGCTTGTACGACTATACAGCTCCTTCGAACCCACTTTCTTCGGCGGTTACGACAGCAAGGGCTTGTCGGTGGTGTTCATGACCACACTTGTGGCTCTGATTACCACGGTTGCACAGAAGAGTATGTTCTGGACACGGTCCCACTTTGGGGTTCTCGAAGAAGATTGCTGACGTTACACAGGGGGCGACTCGTGGGTGAGATGGTTCATCAACGACACCACTAGTGTCGTGTTGATGCTCGTGTCCGCGCACTTCTTCTTGTCCCGATACAGCATGTTCCTCATACCCGGCACAGTGCTCATCTTCGTCGCTTCGCTGGCATACATGAAATATGCTCCGTTAAAAGAGTACATCAGTTCCGTGGATGACGCGCCGAACTCTTTCGCGCCGCCTCCATCCTACAAGGTCGGTCATCTTGATACTTGAGTACTCTGATGAGGGCAACCTAACACTCTCACAGAAAGCAAAGTTTGGCCTTCTCACCCTTGCCAGCTTCCTAGGCGCAGGCATCATTCCCTACGCGACACTTTCTGAACTCCCGCATACCCCCGAGTACCGACTTGTCATGAGAGACGACACCGACGGACACTGCTCAACACCCCCGGCCGAAATCATCACGCCCTTCACGGATAAGCAAGAACCGTACAAGATCTCAACGGGCCCTGGCAATCTTACTGTCTCACCCTTTAGCAACACGCTCGCCATGATTCGCTGGAATGCGAAGCGCATGGAGCGCGTGCCTCTGCTCATGAAATACAAGCCCTTCTACCACACTGTTCATATCTCCATGCCGGAGATGATCGAGGACAAGCCCGCGGACTGGCACAATCTCACTCACTCGCAATACCCGCACCACGAGACGATCTACATGCAGGTGGCCAGGACGATGAAGCTCATCCTCGATGAGCAACCCGATATCGAAGGCTTGATGTACTTCCACTTCGACTCCTGGATCGACCCGATGGCCTGGGTCGACGAGAACCGCGAATCCATCTGGTTCCCGACATCTCATAACACGCGGCAGTTCGAGGGCGACGGACCGCGGTACATGTGTATGACAGACTGGCAGAAGTTTCCGCAATGGTGGGGATGGTACCACAAGTGGAACGAGAAGGCCGTCACCGTCAACGGCGAGATTATCCGGATGAACCGCGGCTACACGATCGAGGAAAAGGAGTTTTGCGTAGGCTGGTCGGACATTTTCTACATTCCTCGACGCTTCTTTGCCGACTTTATTTTCCTGTCATCCGTCTACGGTTGCGCGGATCTGTTCCACGAGGTCGCAATTCCCACGATGCTCAACATTATTGACCGGAGCCGGAGGAGTGAGAAGGCCAAGTTCCAGTCGGTCATTGACCGAATCGGAGACTGCTGGGGAGGATGCTGCGATGATTCAGCCACGGCCCATGACGTTAAGTGGACGAGGTGTGGTCACAGGTTGAATTACCTGAACCAGGAGGTGATTGATGCGCATTACAGCCGGTTGGACGAGCAAACTGCATGGCTTGGCCAGTCTGAGAGACAAAAGTCTGGAGGTGAAAGGCGTTGATGGTTTGTTTTGTGGAACATAAGTCTATCGGAGCATTAGAGTGGACATAGCGTGTATTTGCTTCTGGCACCTGTAACATTATTTGAGGCGCAAAAAGTATCTAGTACTGAACTGGACATAACACAACTTGAAGAATCAAAACACGACGATTGTCTGATGAGTTTATTGAGGGTAATATCTATTCATGTGTATAAGACAATTAGCAACTTAAGTATATTTCGTTGTTGAAGTTTTTGTTCAAGTTTTGAACTAGACTATTAGTGTTGAGGCTGGCCGGAAGAAAGGTGCCGAGGGTGATCATCTTGAGGTGTTGTGTATCTTGGCTGCGGCACGGTTTGTAGTACACCATGGATAGTGTTTGTTCAATGTCGCTCGGCATGTGCATGGCAAGCAATCCCCAGCGTCAATCTGTTACTGACATAGACAAAAGGAATATGCTAGGATCTCTTCCTGGTGGAACAAATGCAGATACTATCATACCATCACACCATTAACCGTTCAAAATGGGTAAGTGTCTGGACACGCCCGGACCAAGGATTCAAAATGGTAAGTGCCTTAATTGAGCCAAGTCAATATCACTCACTGAAATGATTTCAAGCTGCCAAAAGGTATCTCTTTACCTGTTCCAACTTGGCAATGTGCTCCTCACGCACTGGCTGAGTTAGTCACGACTTTCAGTCTATGCTGGTAATTGATTGCAAGGCGTTCCTGATGTTACACAAGTGATCTACATGTGAACAGAGCACCGCAGCTGGGCCAGCATGATCATCATTGCATACGGGCCTTAATGAGAGTGTATTGATCAAATTTCTGGCAGGGGACTCGTCCAAGGAAAGAACAAAAGCAGCTGGACTTGGTGATGATTGTTTGCTCCTTCCATCGTTACTCAGTCAACCAAACTTCACAGGCAGCAAGGGCGGTCAGTCAGGAATACTCGACAGATTTCTGTACTCGAGAGCCTTCACGGAATTCTCATTGAGTATTTATATATTGACTCAGTAGCTTGAGACCTCCCCATCTTTCTTCGACATCTCACCTCCCCCGTCACCGCCATCGCCTGTTGACAAACTCTCCTTCCACAACTCACATTATCAACCACGACCAAGGGACAGACATCACGGCCTCCAAAATGAGATTTCGAGGCAAGTTAGTTCAAATGCAGTCAAATATCCATCATGAAAAAAACCTGACAGTAAAACCACAGTTGTCCTGACTGGTGCTGCCGCCCTTGCCAGTGGCGTCGCTGCCGGCCCTAGCTTTAACCCCCACAAGATCCGTCAGGGCCTCAACAAGAGGGATGGAGTCGACATCGTCAACACCGAGGCCAAGGATACTGTCCTCCAAACTCGCGAATGCGACATCGTCTGCCCCCTTAGCAAGCTCTGGTGCGAGTATCACCCTTACAACTACCGCTGCGACAGCTCCGGCAAGCTACGCTACGATCAGCGCCACACCGACTGTGAGAATGCCTCCTGGGGCTGTACCTGCGGCTGCGACTGGCGCGTTCCTGGCATTGAGTCCGTGGAGGAGACGAAGAAGGCTTAGGAGTATCATGAATGGAAGCCACAGAGATGATGATTATTGGGAAGCATGACAGATGCGGTATCTTGGGTGTGCATCACCAGGACCAGTCAAATTCGGGAATGAGATTCACAAAAAAGATCAAGTCGCAAATTGACAACATTCACGCTATGCCATGTATAATGATGAAGATTGCCCAGACAAGGGGATCAATTTCTGCCCTACAGGCTTGGATATAGCCTGTACATACAATGCGCTTCTTTGATGGTGAATGAGGACAGTCCATTGAGGTGATATTCTCATGTACTCAGCGACATATGCTCCCCAAACAATTTGGAGAAGGTCTTTGTATTGCTGGCCTTGGCTCAGCATGTTGGCCTTTCTCTCATACTTCATCCAGCTGATCCTGCCCGGTGCTTACAACTCTCAGTTTTTGGAAATCGAGGTTACGACATCTTTTGCTGCACACACATGCTCTTCTGCTGAACACCTGTACCTACGCTGCGAAAAGAGGTAAGACATATAAGACAGCCAGCCACAGACACCACAGCTTCGCTACAATATCGTCAGACTTCTCGTTCCGCCTCATCATCGTCAATGCAGCCATCAAGGCTCCCACTCCCAAAGGAGCCGCCCAGGCCGCCGGTCGAAGGTTCCAGAACAGCGGACACGCAGTGGACCACAGCAAGACCATCACGGCCAGTCCGCCGCGAGCAATTCCTTCGCCGTATAGCAGCGGGATGGTCTTGCGACCCCTAGCTTGATCTCCCTCCATATCTGGGAAATCCAGCGCTTGGACTGTAGTGGCGATGACGGCTCCGGTCACCCCGATCCAAGCCCACGCCTTCGGAAGGAGATCCCCGCCAGAGATGACCTCCAAAGCCCCAGCACTGAAACACATGATACCGCCCGTATTGATCGCGTTGCGCGCCCAGATGTTGATACTGCTTCCGTCGAGGTCGTTATACATCCATAGAAGGGTCATCATCGATATCGTTGGTTTGAACCCCCCCACAAACGCGCTCGCTGTGACCACGAGAGGTATCATGCCGAGAAGAAGTCGTTGGGCTTGTGCGGGCGTCAACCGCTTCGCAGCCAGTGGCCGCCAGGGTTTGTTATGCTCGTCTTCGACGATGGAGTCCGCGAGTCGCTGGTTTGAGATACCGCACACGATCAAGTTGAGCCATATCCACAGGATTGCCAGGGGTAGTCTCTGAAGATTTGAGTATTTCGTTTGATCGAATGCTGTCGTGAGTGATTCACGACTGAACACTGCTGCTGTGATGAAAATAATTTGAGGGGCTAGTACGGTCTTGATGTCGCTCCTAGTAAACAAATAGAGAGTCTTGAGATGAAAGGATGCGGTATGTGCCTGAAAAGGATCAATACAATGCTTACGGGAGCGTTGCGCAACGTCCAAGCGGAGATGTTTCCTTACCAAAGTCCAGCGCTTAAGTACAGATCTGTAAAGTTCCGGTGCGGGAGCGCCCGAAGGCTTCTCAGCCAAGATATTGTTTCCAACAACTGTCATGATGTCGTTCGTATGACAGCACTTTCCTGCCAAACCAAAATGTCGCTGAGAATCTGGACTGTGAATGCTCATGATGCTGGCTGGAAGGTGGAAATCAACCTGCTATTTCAATCAGTCGCCTGACTACCAAGCGACGTGGGGAAGTCCGCGCCGAAGATGGCAGTTTGCTTGGCCGGAAAGTCCAAGGATTGTGGATGTGACGACATCGTCTGATGTTGCCGTGTCTGCGCGCCTCGCAACATTGGGAACTGTATCCTGGCAAGAGACGATTGGAGGATTTCCGTGAGGCAGGCCGGTTTACCCGAAGCTACGGGACGAATTCCCAAAGGAGAGTCCAGTCGGGGACATTTGCTGAGGATAAATCTTTTAACTAAGTCTAATCCCGGTATAAGATTTCGGGAAGCTGAACTCTAGCTGCCTCGTAGCTAGGCGTGAGGGTCGAACTAGCAAACGCAGCTTGTCTCGGGCTGGCCGCACCGCCGCAGCAATTCCCTCTTGAGTTGAATTGGGCCGTGTTACATATTTCGAACACGTTCCTAACCTAAATTGTGGAGAGCTGAAAAGTCCGCGGCCTCTCATCAGATAACGAGCACCTTGCGGTGATAAGCTTCAGCTTTCAAGTTCGACGCCACAGTCTCGTTTGGTCTAGCCCTGCGCCCCACAACATATCAGCATGTTCACCGCTTAGAGTACTAAACAGTCAAGACCTACATCAACTTAGAGTACTTGATGAGATTGAGAATACGAAACTGATGGAATCGAATCCGGGCTCACCGTCGATGTTTGAAATTCGATATCTCGGATAGATACAAGGCATTCGATCACACTCCATTAGCAAGGAAGGCGACAGTATTAAGTTCCAATGGTTTGGCATGATCAAAGCCATACAAGTGTACTATTAATACAAATCCTGTAAGTTAGGAAGGCTGTTTTTCGCAATTTATCGGACATGACGTGTTGTGCAATTAAAGCCTATTGATCGGCAAGACTGCTCATAATACCAAGTAAAGCAGCAACGACTAAAAATGGTTAGCGTGCTCTGTTTGAAACTCGTTCAATCCGGAACATAAGATACTTACAACCTTCTGCTGTCACAATGTAGGATGCGATAGACCAAGCAGTCTGGATGGTGGTTCGGTCCGTCCAGTCCTTTGAGTTGAACCACAGTCCGATGACGAGGCTTAGCACTACTGGTGTGAGAATCACGACGGCAAACCTAGTGACGGACCAGTCCAGCACAAGTTCAAGTAAGTTCTTTCCGTTGAGTACGTCATGTGAGTCGCTGTTAAGTTCCTGGTGCTACCAGTCTCCCCAAGCAAGTGCGATGTGCTCTGGGACTCGCCCTCGCTTGTACGTATGCAGGAGCAATTGCAGGTCTGCAGCACCGTTGTTGTCAAGGTCGACTCGTTCATGAGTCCCTTCTTTCGCATTGCACTACAGACAAGATTAGCGACCATCACAGCATAGATGCCGTCTGTTAGGAACTGAGGAAGGGCTTGAATGTGTTCAGCGCAGAATAATAGTGAATGGCTGAGTTGCAAGGAAAACGAGGCTTTAGTCCATCAAGATGGAGCATATACAGACAGAACTTCGCACAAGGCGTCAATTTTGTTGGCCAAGATGGTATAGTCAACGTTGAGATCAAGTCTTTTCTATTGTGCACAGCCTGTTACACCGTCCAACTTGCGTTGATGCATTCCAAAGTCCTCAAATCTTGACTATGCGGATGGGATGCTCACTTTCGGCATTCAGAGTCGCTTGAACGTGAAAAAGGTTTATTTTACTGTTATCCAGACATTACTAATATTATCCAGAGTCATAATTCGTCCATCGTATCATTCCTCCACTGAAATATCTACCAATTAACCAAAGACTTACGCCTGCACAGGGGTAATCTGGGCGGTAGCCTTCAAGTCTCTGCTGCTCCATCCGAGGCTGAGGGTGAACTCGCCCTCGGGGATGAGCCACTGCTGAGAGACAACGTCCCAGTAGCTGAGATCGCGACGCATCAGCTCGAAACCGACCTTCTTGGTCTCGCCGGCGGCAAGGGGAACCTTCTCGAAACCGCGAAGCTGCTTGGGGGGAGTGCCCGCCGGCGTGGAGTCTGGGAAGGTGACGTAGAGCTGGGGAACGGCGGCACCCTCCACATCGCCAGAGTTGGTGATGGAAACGGTAGCGTTGTAGATGGTCTCCCAGAGGGCGGGGTTTCCACCGGGCTCGACGGGGCGCTGCTCAGGGGCGGAGGTGATATCCTGCTCGACGGGGCTAGCCTCAAAGTCGGCGACCTCGAAGGTGGTGTAGCTGAGACCGAAGCCGAACTCGTAGCGGACAGAGATGTTGTGGGCATCGAAGTAGCGGTAGTCGATCTCGAGCTTCTCATCGAACCAACTCTGCCAGTCGTACCAGCCGGTGGTGTTGATGCCGGTGGTGGGAGGAGCGTTGTAGTCGGTGCCGTTCAGGGCAATGGTGTAGGGAAGTCTGGCAGAGGGGTTGACATCGCCGTAGAGGACGTCGACGAGGGAGTTACCGGACTCCTGGCCAGGGAAGTGGGCGGCGAGGATGGCCGTGACATTGGGGTGGTCGGCCCAGGGAAGGTCGTTGATGCCGGAAGAGTGGGTGATGACAATGGTGTTGTTGCAGTCCTTGGCGACGCTCTCGACGACGTCGTTGCCGTCCCAGTCGACGCTCAAGTGCTGGCGGTCAGCGGCCTCCTCAGCCCAGGTCTTGAGGAAGACGAGACAGACCTCGGGGGCCTTGGGAACCCAGAGATCGGTGACGTTGGAGTTGATGATGAGGGTGTTGTTCAGCCACTGCTGGACGAGGGCACCGTCCTTGGAAGCGCGAGCCTTGATGGCTTCGAGGGGGGTGACGAGGTAAGTCAGACGACCGGTGCCGGATCCACCACCAGCGACGAGAGTGCCGTACTCGAAGTCAGCCTGGTTGTAGAATCCCTGAGTGTCTTCGCCAGCATCGTTGCCAAAGACAGCGATGGACTTGGGAGCCTTGAGGGGAAGAGCCTTGTTCTCATTCTTGAGAAGGACGGCGGCGGCGGCGCCGTGCTTGCGGATCAGCTCACCGTGGTTCTCACGAACATCACGGCTGCGCTCGCCAGTCAGGTTGAACTCACGAACCCAGGTGGATCTGGGGGAGAAGGTGTTGAGGTCGCCAGTGGAGGGGTCGACGGTAGGGTATTCCTTGTCCTGGTTGAGCCAGTAGTAGGGAGTCATAATGCGAACGATCATGTCATCAACGCGGGCGACGTTGAGGGTACCGTTGTTAACAGCAGTAGTGACGTTGCCGCCGAAGAAAGATCCAGACTTCCAGTCCATGCCGTACTTGCCGATACCGCCAGGCATATCCATATCAAGACCGGCCTCGATGGCGGCAACACCAGTGTGGGTGGCACCCCAGTCGGACATAACGTAACCATCAAATCCGAGCTCAGTCTTCAGAAGACCGTTCAGAGACTTGGAGTTCTGGCAACCGTAGGAACCGTTGATGCGCTGGTAAGAGCACATGAAGGAAGAAGCCTTGGCCTTGACAGCGTTGGCAAAAGGCCAGATGTAGAGCTCGTGGGCGGTTCTGTCATCGACGTTGGAGGAGAGGGCCTGTTCCTCAATGTCTGTGGCAGTACCATTGGGGTCGAAAGTCGGGTTGCGCATGGTCTCCTGCTCGTTGAGAATCCAGTGCTTAGCAGTAGCCTGGACACCAGCATCCTGGTGGCCGGTGATAGTCTCCTCCATGGCGACACCAGTCAGGTAAGGGTCGGGACTGAAGCCCTCCCAGTTTCTGCCGGAGTAGGCACTGCGGCCGAGGGGGCCAGCGACGGGGCTTTGAGTGGTCAGTAGGTGTTGGACCTAATGAGTGTACGGAGATGGACAAACCTGAGAGCAATGTGGGCACCCTTCGCCTTGAACTCCTTGCCCATGGCAAGGCCTCTCTCGTAGAGAATATCTCTATCCCAGGTGGCCGCAGCAGAGACACCGGCGGAGAAGACACTGGCGTAGTCGGCAACACGGATTGACAGGGGGCCATCCTGGAGGCAGAGACCCTGGAAACCAAGACGAGGGATTGCGACAATGTTTCCGACGCAAGGACCGGGTTGTCCAGTGACCATATCGGCCTTCTCCTCAATAGTCAGTTGAGAGACGAACTCCCTTGCCTTGGCGAGGGCATCCTCCCAACCGGTACCAGTGATGTTGGCTTCATAGTTGAGTTAGATATTTTGATCATAAAGTCACAGATGTGATCCGAGAAACTTACGGGAAGGGTAGACTGGCTCAGAGTCCCCGTAAGGACCGAGGATGGTGGTGTTCACCGGCTGAATCCAGCTGAAGGCATCTTCAGATCGGTCACCAGAGTCATACGCCTGAGCGTTGACTGAGGGTGCCAACAGAAGGCCGGATAGGAAGAGAGACAGAGCTGCGGACATTTTGAGATCCTTGAGCTGTTGACTGGCGGCTTGTGCTGAAGATCTCAAATTTCCATCGATTGGGGGTTACATGCCGTCCTTTATATGTTACCTGTTCATCGTCGGCAGCAACGTCAGTCCACCATATCCTCGTCGCCTTCGCACTCTGCTCGCCGGTGACCTGGATAGGCCCCTCCTCTTCCCCGTAACCTCCGCGCGGGCAACGACAAAGTCGGGGAAAACCTGATCATGATCGCGTTCCCATTGGTAATGCACATCGTCATGGTCCGGAAGTCGGCCCCGCACCGGTTGACACCCGCAAGATGCTCACCAAGACGCGAAGTGGTGGGATATTGGGCAGGGTAATCAGCCGTAGATTTTCCAGCGACGCACACGATGACTACACTAGGCTTAGTTTCTAGATGGTTGCCAAACCGACGGCAAGGTCCGGAAAAAGGCTTTGCTATACACGTGGGGAGGCCGAATCTTGCCGAGTCCCCAGTCTGATTAGGGGTGGCCACACATCGTCATATGGGTTGTGGGGTGTAATTCTCTTAACGGCGGGTATGACTAGTCATAGAATCGCTGGAACAGCTGTTAAGCGGGAAGATCGAGTCATTGGGCCTCTAGAACCATCGACTCTTTCAACAGGTCTCAGCACCCTTCACCGCCCGGCTTCCAGAACTACCAGCGATAAGTCCGCATCAAGCCGACTGCTGGCTACCGACATGGAGTCGCTTTACCAACGACGGGCAAAGTCTTCAGAGTAGAATGGAGTAATAATCACACATGGCGCGCCTGACTGTCGGTGTTTCCGCCGTAGCATTCAAAGTTAACTTCCGGAGAACTGCCGCTGTGGGCGGGACAAGGAACACGAGCCAATATGTGGGGGATGCGGATCGGGTGACAGCTGGAAAACCTGGAGACTCCAAGCTTTTGTTTTCCTGAGCAAACCCCCGGTCCGAACACTCATTCACCTCACCCAAAGCTTGCTCCGTACCGGCTTTTCAAAAAGCAGAAGAACCGCCCCGGCTTCATCCCAGCCACCCCCGCCCCCGCCGTTAAGGTGAGTGGACCACTGGGACACACGACTTTGTGTGGAGGTCCGACATTGCGCCGACACTAGAGGACTCTAGACGCAGGTTTTTTCTTTGAAATTTCTTCGTGATGGCGGTTGGAGTAGCTCTTTAGGGGAATCTCTTCATGAACACTCAGAAATTGAGGGGACTCTGGGGGCCAAGGCCGTGGAACTGGTCGTCCCAAATCGGAGAGAAACAGTACTCTGTCCCAGTATCCCCGGTTTCCCCGCACATCTAATCGGCCCTGTTCTTCGCCTTCGGGTCATGATTTACGCTGAAAACCGAGCCTCGTGCTCTGTGGAACATGTCAAAGAGAAAATCGAGGAGCCTGCCGCCGGTAAAACAACGGCTATTCAGCAGTGCCGACCTGTTGATCGGCCGATTAGCGCGGGGTCCGGTCTGAACGCCAAGAGTCCGTCTTGATCCATGGTAGAAAAGCCGTTCACGATGCCGACAATAGTAAAATATTTGCGTGCCCGACTCCATTCTCCCAATATTCCAGTGCCCCGGTGCGAGAGGTCTCGTGAGCAGCGCCTACGTCATGATAATTCCACGCCCGGGCAGAATGCCGGCATTCGATGCTAGTAGACTGCTGGATACAGCAATTTGTGGGATATCCAGGCCCCATCAAATCACCGTGCCACTCCTCCCAAGCAGACCACACCCATGGGGAAACAGTTGAGTTTTGTGGAGTTAACCATGCAAGTTTTGGAGAACTAGACCTCTACCGCCTCTCAGGGTTTGTCAGCCCTCAGCTGGAGCCTGGGTTGCCATGCGGGTACCTTGACTGATGTTTGCCTGTCACGCAGCTTCCCACTCCTCCAGGTTCGTGAGGCTCCTTCGGAATCCGATGCTGTTCCCATGATGGATATTGTGGAGTTTTGGGGTTCTTGTATCCATACTGGGGTCGGAGCGCGAAGTGCTCAAGCGTCGATCTATTCGGCCCTTTTCATCACGCATTGGAAATTGGACGCGCACCTTTTAACCATAACCTCATGTTCCGGTGTCAAGGTCATGTCATACCATAGCACAGATTCAATCATACAATGGGGATTTCCGGATATAGACTTATTGAGGTTTTTTGATGTTCATTTCATAGCCGAGGTCGACCTCGGGAGTAGCCCTGTTTCCGGGTTCCGACATCGCGAGCCCGAAGTGGGGGGTCAAAAGTGAATGATCCATTACTTGCGCAATTGAATCGAAAAGAAATCTGTTGTTTTCTGCTCCTTCTTTTCCATCTGACAATGGGTGTTGACCGGCCTGTCGACTAAGTCCAATCTTCCGCTACTACGTATGTTTCTCGTATGACGTGCGGTCACGCCTTGTAAGTGCACAGTCGATAGTCACGACTCACTCGCTCGGCAATTCTACATTTGGGTACTCTATAATTTGGAGCTCCAACTCCTATAACAATATGAGAAGAGTTGGCAGCTTTCAAGGACGATTTCGATTACCAGTCTGTTCAATGTTTGTGAGTCAGAAGTCTTCACCTATCAAACTAGGCGGGAAGTGACTACTTATCACTAAAAGTCCACTGAGCGACCACATGAGTACCATGATGTCTTCTCGGGATGTATTAAGTAGAACGTATATATGAGGGCAAACGCAGGGGAACGTCGTGTGATGTGACATACGGATGCCCCGCTGAGGCTCAACTCATTGAGTTGTTCCTGACTATATTGTCGTCATGGGACATCTGCAAGATGCCAGGAATCCAATTCCGTGGACCCTGCTTGCATACTACCACTGGCGTCGATCGTTTGCGGCTCTCCTTGAAACAGCTGCCAGAAATCCATTCTATTCCCGCTTGGGTAAGTGCGTGGTCGTGTGAGCAGCGGAGTGGATGAGAAGAGAATCGTTCCAATCATGTGAGCACTTTTACTCGAGTCAATAAATGCAAGCTCTGTGATTTCTGTAGGGCCTAGTTCTGACTTCCTCGCCCACAACAATGTGTGAGATCAACGTGCACCAAACTTTCAAGGCCAGGGCACTTTAGAAGCTATGATGTCGTACTTGGAGGCCTGCCAGACTTCTACAGAAGGAAAATCCTGAAGATGCCTGGGTGATCAAAGATACATAAGTGTGGACGTGTCCCCTGTTGCGGTGGCTTGCTCAGTGCTCGTAGCAAGTAGTTGGTGACCAGCAAAACCACAACAACAACTGGGCCCAAACCAGGTGACTTCACGATATGGAAATGAAGTCAAAGGCTCCCGGCCTGTACTTTTGTCACGCTTAAGTAGTGGGGGCAAAGCTGGTGTTAACTTGTTGTGTGATGATTGGTACTATTGATTATTTCGTCACGTGTGCGGTGACTATCTCTACCTCCATACCAATTCGGACTTGAGCTGTCTTAGAGAAGGGGTTCTCTCAATCATAGTACTTCCAGTAACAGCGCGTTGTGCATCCGTGTCAGAATGGATCTGCTATCAGCCTAATCTCAGTGCACGTAGCTGGGTGACTGCAACTTCAGAGCAAAAGCTTTCCAAACATAAATTAGGTTTTCCAGTCATGACATCCCTTAAGCCTTTACAAATACCCAAGCCCACACGTGAGTGACTCTTTTCAATTAACCTTATTTGTTACTTGGGATGCTTAAGTCATCATTGGCGGTTCACATACCTCAACTACATACCATATGTAACTTTTCGAAAAGTTGACTTATTACCATATGCCCTTAAATAACACCTTTTAAGTGGTTGATTTCTCGTAAACAGACTGATATCCCATTCTACTCTTGATATCCATTTAGTTTTGCATGGATGTTCATGTGTTTTACATGTGCGAGCTAGTAATATGTTGTAAATGTAATCGGAATCGGGTTGTTTTACTCAAGACTTCATTTGAGCACATGAACGGCATAGTATTCTCAACTTCAGTAATCAAGATGATGAATTTAGGCCAAGGGTTCTCCACAGAATACAACTTTCTCACTTTTCTTCTAATCGCCATAATCAGCGATGATATCACCCCCATCGCTCAGCAATTTCTAAAGACCATTATCCTATTTCCAGCTAAATACTTATTTCACTGGCGAGAATCACACTGGCTTCTTTCATGCCAGTCCATATTTGCGTCAAATCAGGTCGCACAACAGTGTGACAAAAGCTTTTGAAATGAATGTGGTATCTTTGTATTACTAATTTAAAATATTAATCTATCCAAAGCCGAGACCAGTACGCGCGCTGGGACGAAGTTGTGATTCGCGCAGGAATCGCCTGCGAGTGTTGAATGGTTCTGGAGTTCTTAAGATGACGACGCCTTGGCTTCTTGGATAATTACATCGCTAGCCTTCTCCGAAACTATGTATAAAGGCAATGCAATGTAGAATCCAGGGATCTTTGGGAAGACACTAGCATCGACAACCCTGAGGCCCTCGGTACCGCGAACCTTGAAATTGGTGTCAAGAACAGCCATCGGGTCATCATCGGCACCAATAGGACAAGTGCACGAAGCATGATGTCCCCATGTCTCGTCCTTGAGGAACTGCTTGGCGTCCGCTTCCGTGGAGGTGTTGGTACCGGGCCAAACCTCGGGGAAGCTGCCGTCGAGCGGGATGAGGCTGTCAAAGGCCTTTCGGGTGAACTCGAAGCCCTCATAGGTAGCCTGAAGATCCTTGTCGGCCTCCCCGTTGCTGTTGACGCCCGTGTCGTAGTAGTTGAAGTTGATGAGGGGCATGTCCCTGGGATCAGTCGACTTCAAAGTCACGGTACCGGCATTGTTTCTACTGTGAGCCTTGAGAATGATCCATGCCCAGTGCTGTGCGTCCGCGAGCGAGTCAGACGCGTAGCCGGGGAAGTAGCCCTTGAACTTTGCCGGTGCACCGGAGATGAGCAAGTCGGGCTCGTTCTCGGCGACGGAAGACTTGAGAATAACGGCAATCGCGATACCATTGGTGGCGTAGACGCCCTTGGTGATGGGCTCAAGGCCGTTCTGGTAGTCCTCAAGGCAAGGATCGGGAGACGTCTCTAAGAAGGTGCACTTGCTTGTGATGACGAAGTCGCTGTTGGTCTTGCCGATCACGGTTGCCTCGTAGCGATCCTGCATGTTGGTTCCGACACCTGGGAGATCGACGACAACAGGAATCTTGAAAGAGTCGAGCTCAGCCTTCGGACCAAGACCACTGAGCTTCAGAAGCTGAGGTGTGTTGAAAGAACCAGCAGAGATGATGACCTCCCGAGTGGCATCAACGCTACCAGAGCCTGTTGTTGAAGCAGATGCTGCGCGGGGATCAGCACGGTAAAGGCTAGAGCCCTCTAAGAAATCGACACCAACAGCGCGAGGCTTGTCACCACTCTCATCAAATCGAATCTTGGTGACCTAAAGAAGGTTAGTAAATGAAACGATGTATTAAGTTTTATGAAACTTTGGTTAAAATGAACTTACGAGAGTGTCGAGCTTGATGTCAAGGTGATACTTACGCGATCCATCAGCATTGACAGCGTTGGCAGTATCCAAAATCAGATCTCTGGGACCACCGCGGATGGAATTAGTCATCGAAAGCGGAACCTGGTATAATCCAGTCTTGCTAGTTTGACCCGGAGCATTGAGGTCACGAAGGAGGACCTGGCCGAGGCCAGTGACAGTGCTAAGCACTAATCCCAGAAGGCTCTTTCCCATGGCAGTAGCAGCAGAGATAATCAACGACAGCAGCTTCTGGTCTTCAACCACCAGTGACAGAGAAGTGAGCGAGGTACCAAGCCATCCACTGTAGCCGTGTCCAATGATGCTTGATGGAAGGTACATGTTCTTCTCGATCTTTTGGAAGTACGAGCGCATGTTGTCTGGCTTCCAGGTATCATCGCCGGTGAGAGTGGCGATGTTGGTCCAATCGCTGTCATGAGCGTTGATGGTGATGAGAGCGTTGTGGCGAGAACAGCCTCCCAAAGTTCCTGCGCGAGGATACCAGACACCGAGAGGGGTTGCTTCAGCTGGAGGATTAAGCCCTACGTAGAGACTGCCGTCGGGCATTTCGTACGTCATCTTGGAATCTCTCTTCTGCTGCTCGAGGTCGGGATAGTGGTTGACCTACATGATATTAGTCAAGGCACTTTATATCACGCTCTTCGCGTACTTAGAAGACTTACAAAGTAGTTCCATCTTGTGTCCTCGAACTCAGTGGACATAAGGTGAAGAGCTGGGACCTTCTCCGTCCACGAGTCGCCTGAATCTCCTCCAGCATCAATCAGCAACACCTTGTATCCGGCGATGGCAAGGTTGGCCGCAACAGGGCCTCCTCCAGGACCCGAGCCAACAATGACATAGTCATAGTTGTCAAGAGTGGTGTTGGCGGCGCGTCGACCAATGAAGGGCTCATGACGAGGCTGTTGCCGTGCAGTCTTCCATGGGACAGCGCTAATGAAAACGTCAATTGTTTGGGTCTCCCAGAAGAAGTCTGCCTGTAACGACTTACATGGAAGAGGCTGAGTCGGCCAAAACAGTAATGAGTGTGAAAAGGAGTGAAACGCGCATCTTGGGCGCTTGGCAACACTGGCTGCTAGAAAGAGAAAAAAGAGTGACAATGGGTCAGATGGATACAAAGGTCTCAGAACATCGAGTCAGATCGAAGACGAGCCGCATTTGAAAGCTTGATATTCTGGGTCAACGGTAGTGATGAGACAGCTTGAATGGAAAGAAAGGAGAGGTCAGCCATTACCTAAGCGGTGTTGATAGGCGGTCTGGTAACAAAGCCCTGTCTTTTAGAAGTGAGGCCCATCGGAGGACTGTCAGTTTAGGGGATGAGAATTGTCCGAGGTGACAGGCCTTAGGAGATGCCGTGTTCCTGCTCCGCTTCAAGATGCCGACTCTTCATGTTGATCGTCCTCAATGACGACTTCTTTTTGGGTGGACTACTCCATGGCCACGATGGAAACTGTATTTCTCCTCTTCGGGAGCCAGGATCCCAACCTTCGAAGTCCTCATGGATAAGGAAAACCCATGCCAACCATGCCCTGCTCGTCCGTCAAGTTTCAACACAAGGGCAGAAGGTAAGTGGGTTAATTGCCATTGCCGATGCCACCCTCCAACTCAGGGATTGCGGAAAAGTCCAGAGAACTGATTCGGGGCTGGAAGAATACAAGGTTAAGCAGGCTTCCGCATTCAGCGTTGGTCACTTGAGGAAAGCCATGAGTCCACGATGGACAAGGAATCAATGCCATGAGAAACCTTAGATCACGCATCAGAAAGTCTGTCCAGGCCTCTTGCGATGAAGAGTGGCCGTTGGCATAGAAGCTGCCAAGAAGCTGAATTCGACGATGCAACGCAGACATAATGCTAAGTTCGTCGTTAGACGTTGGCGTTATTTGTGATGCTTCAGCATTAACAAGGGTTGCGGGCGCGAGGGAGCCGATATGCGCTCTGACAATGGCTTTGCAGGGAGGTTGACTCAGACATTGCTGCGGGCAGTCTTTCTACGGACCGCTTCCTAGCCCCCGGCTGGGCTAAAACTGCAAGGCAGACGATCGTAATGACAGATACAACGGGGGGACCAGACCCCCAATAGGTCCCAAGATGGAAATGGCATAGCCCCCACCGCATGCCACTGAAACCTTCGAGAAAGATTGATTTCGCAGGGGAAGAAAATGAGAATGGGACTCTGCGAGAGGGATTCGCTCTGCAGAGAAAGTTTTGACGAGATAGGAATGAAAGACGTGAAGCTCCTTCAATGCCAGAAGAAGGCAGAGATCGGCATTGCGTTGAGGAGACCCTTGACAACAACCCTTGTTCCAACGACTCTGCTCCACTGTTCGAGCTTTCATGTTTGCTGCTCAACGCTCATACTGGCTAGCGCAATAATCAACGGCCATTAAGAGAATTCTCATCCCGTCAAGTGGCGTTCGGGTTTTTAGCGTATCCGTAAGCTAGGTCTGGGGTAGGGCTAATCAAGAGAAACATTTCCAAGGAAACATGACTTGATCTGGATGGCGTGGGACATGGGTCTCGGACTTTGACCTGGCGGGTAATGCGGACTGAAGCAAAGTCTCAAGGCAGGGTTTGACTTCCGTAATGACGGTATGAATTATGTTTATGTTCTATGTTCGTATGTGGTATCTCGGTGCAGCTTTGTGCTGTCAAAATTAAAAAAGATGGTAGCAGGATCGATCCTCTTCTGTATGTCTAAATATTGCCGAAAGAAGGAAGTGAGTGAATGAGTGAGAGTAAGGAACAGCAAGCAAACGCCGGCTAGTAAAATTCCTCATGATGCCCTGCTCACACAGATTCATGTGGAGTAATGGGCTTCTTTTCTGATGACGGGCGTGAACTGGGGTCTGCGAACGGCCCTGTCGTGAGTTCATGCTCGACGTAGGAGACATCATCCCGATGTCTCGACCGGACTGTGAACTCCTTGAGCACTCGAATAGCTGGTTTTGATGAGCCCTTGGATGAAACTTTCTGGGAGTTGGAAAGATCCTTCTGTTGGCTAGAGAGATTGGCGTAGTTTGATTTGCCCCTTTGAGTGGTGCCAAACACCTTGGGAAAGACCAGACTGAATAGAGAGCGAATGGCAGGCATGCTGGCACAGATGACGCCTACCGGAACCTCAATAGTGCTCCAGTATCCGACCTCGACGTAGTCCTCTGGCATCACGTTAGCTTGATTCTTTCTCACTGATACGTTGGGTGGGAACATACGCGTCGCATTGCTGGTAGTTGCATAGCTGGCCAGCGAATGCAACCGCACCACACTCACAATAGTGACACTAAATAGATTTTGTCAGCGAACAGTTCTGCGGGATGAAGAATCCGCCAAGCATACAAGAAGCCAACGCTGAACATCAGAATAACCATGAGCTTCTTCTTTGTGGACAGCGAAAGATTGTACAATTCTTTCAATGGAAGAATCAACGTGGCCAAGTCCAAAAGAATGTTGATGATTGCCGCAGCCCAACCCTGGATGTTGATATTGTTGCATTTTGCCGGGTATTCCTTGTCCCATGCTCTCCAGGCCCCATCGATCGGACGGCACTGGAAGATCGAGATGAGTTCGAAGGTAATGAAGTATGCGACGTTGAGCCCGATAAGAACCCAGCAGCCAATTCTTATTTCTCTTTTGGGAAAGATTTTGAGGTAAAAGAGAAGAATTGAGATTTTGGTGACTGGCAAAGCGCCAAGGTAGAGAAGCTCGTCCCAGTAAAAGAGCTATTACTAAAAGTCAGTCAAGGCACTGAACATCTGCAGAAAAAGACTTACATAGAGAAATTGTGTCACGTCGTCAGGGTGAACATTCCAAATGTCCTTGCCCAGAGCAACTTGAGAGACTTGGCGACGAGTCAGCATCATGAATTATTGACTCGACATGGAAAGACTTACTTGGGACGGATAGAGCATTGAGTGGTATCATCATGCCCTAGCATTCTGTTAGTAACTCGATAATTTGCGCAGGGCAGAAGGGATTTGACTCACCACCGCAATGCACATAACCCAGTCGTCTGGCCCCCAAGACTGGCCACCCAGGCAAAGTCGAGCCATGACTCTCAACACAAACGCCAAAAGGCCAAGAACAAGAAAAACCACTCCGGTGACCCATACTAATGCAGTTCTGTCCCGTGAAGGTGCACCGCAAGTGTGCTTGGAGTAACTTTGAACCACTGGTAGGATCGTAAGTACGTCAACTTTCAGTCAACACTCGCAAGTAGTAACATACGTAGTGCCTCCCGAACAGTGCAATTGGAGTGCACACAAAGTGAAATTTTCTCATTCAGCTCGACATTGGTGCATATACAAGTTGCGTTGGTGAGCGAACATAGCTGCGTTGCCAAAGTCACTGATTGAATGCATTGCAACTATTCCAATGTCAGTTCCTAGAGTCGTCCAGCAGCCAGCCGGATGGATGCCATGACTTACGCCGCACAACGGAGGAGTCTCCGTGGACGCGGGGGTATCAACTGTTTTGGACAAACCCCACACGCCATGACACCACGCCGAAAGTAACAAAACAAAAGCGAAGAATTTCATGGTTTCTAGTCCCAGCTTTGAGGGGCTGGAAACGGAATTCGAAGAAGAGGAAAGAAGGAAGAAGGAGAAGAGACGGAGAAGAATGAATGACTGAATCCCGTCGGTATGAAGACTTATTCAATGCTCTTTCATTTTTTGGTCCAAGAGGCGCCAAATCTGTGCCACATCTGCCGACATCCCGGCGTACGTTATTGTTTCCATTTCATCGAAGACAAAACCAGGTTCTGGGAAGTTAGCTGGCAGCAGGGTTGTTTCAATTTGTGGGCAGGTGTCCATCAACAGATACGGGACGCGTTGAATCGTTGATTCAACTGCGTCAGACGGGCCCTGATCTTTCTGACTTCCCATGAAGAGTCTTCGTTGGTCTTTGCCACTTCTTGGCGCAAATCATCAAGCCCTACTAGCTCGATTGGTATATCTACCCTGTTGCATAATGAGCGCCCCCTGATCACCTATGTAACCCTCTCTGAAAGTCATCTTAGACATCATACTTCGAAAGCGGCAAGGCGAGCATGTTGCATTTCTTCTTCTCCTGAAAGACCGTTGCCAAACACGTCAAATATGGAGCGGTCAGCCTTCCGGGATCCCATGTCTAGCGGGGTGCATCGTGAATTATGACAGACAGGGATCTGTTTCAGACCCTGCGACTGGGCCACGTGCTAGTCATCCTAGACTCTGCCATTACGACTTCAAGCCCACAGACTGTGGGTTGAGCTGATGAGGCAGTACAGGAGCAGACGGCGAAGGCGGTGGGATGCAGTAATCGCGGAGACTCTGTGTAGTGGATGTTTCTATCTCAAATTCTCTCTGTACGGAGTATTCCATGCCCGGTTTTTGTTGGAGATCTTCGTTGTAAAGTGCTCGAATAGGGTTCAGGAATACAAGGGTGACGAGAATTTGCCGAATTGCGTCTGACACTGCCACAAGTGCTGGGGGCCCGTAGGAATCTGCCCCTGATGTCTTGCGGATGGGCAGCACATCGCATCCGTCGAGCCATGGAACCGGAACCACTGCACCGTGCAGGGGCGCCGACCAGCGGTGTGCGGTTTAGTCGGGAAGCGTGAGAATCCGAATCGGCACTCTGGTGGACTTCGGCACCTCAATGCAACTCTGTAAGCCTGGGCTTTTCTCCAGTCTTAGTTTCTCCAAGTCGATCAGTGGGCAGTCAAATTGTACAACTTCACAAGTGCTAATGCTCACGCTAGCAGACGTTGACGGAAGTTTGCTGCGTTCCCGGAGAGTCCGTCAAAGTTTTGGAGACCTCAGAGTTCGAAAATGGGGCCATCGGGGAATTCGAATGCAGATCGCTCGAGTTATCAATCCTGGGCTGCCTCGATATGACAATTGCTCATTTCTAAAGGGTTACATGCTGGCCAGGGGGGTACTCGAGCTAAACTGGTAAAGTTCACTTGACAACAACCAACCGGGCAACCCCAACTATCACCCTAGGGAATGGGAGTCGCCTTTTCCAACAGATTGATACCATATTCCCAATGAGTAAAATTGAGATTGAGCAGCTAAGAAGCCTGAGAAGATCTTTTTCCTATCATGATGAGGAAGGCGAAAGTGCCGGTGGGATTTGGGGGCCACTACAATGAAGCCCACGATACCTAACCACCCATGTTGTTTCTCCTGGCCGGCAGTCTTCCGATGCCCACGATTAGGCCAACTCGAGTTGATCCCAATGTTTGGTTTCCGCACGTCGCGGAACCAGCGGCCCGTCAAACTTCCATAGTAAAAGGGACTGGCCAAGAATAATGTTCCGATTTCAAATCCTCCACCTCTAGATCATTGATACAAGCCCACCGGCAGCCGTCAGTCATCCATCGTCACTCTTTCAACCCCACGTCATATCATTCGATTCTCACACTCTTTTTGACTTGGCCACTTCACTATGAAGCTGCATTACGCTCTTTCTATTCTGCCCTGCTTCGGCAGCGGCGTCCTTGGGTTCCCCGCATACGCAGCTGATGCCCTCAGAGAGGAGCTCTCATCCAAGCTCTCCGGACACATCGCCAGCGCCTTCCACGAGGTACATGAGAAGAGACTTCTATTCGACCCATTGACAACACCTATCGATGTCACCGGCGACCATAAGTTCATCGCACCCGACTTTAAGAATGGCGCCCAGCGTGGTCCCTGCCCGGGGCTGAATGCCCTGGCGAACCACGGCTACATCAGCCGCAAGGGTGTGACGAGTTTAGTCGAGGTCACGGCCGCTATCAACACTGTGTTTGGCATGGGATTGGAGCTTTCGACGATTTTGGGAGTGATGGGAACTGTTTTCGTCGGAAACCCTCTATCTCTCAACCCAGGTTTCTCCATTGGAGATGCTGCCAGCGGATCCAACAACATCCTGGGCAATCTTATCGGTCTCCTTGGTACGCCTCGCGGACTCAATGGCTCCCATAACATCATTGAGGGCGATTCTTCCAACACTAGAGCCGACTTGTACATGACAGGAGACGCTTCGACCATGGTCATGGAGCAGTTCCAGTCCTTCTACGACACGTCTTCCGGCGAGGGCGATTACAACTTTGAGTTATTTGCCGACAGAGCCTCGATTCGCTTCAATGAGACTATTGCGACCAACCCAAACTTCTACTATGGTCCTTTCACCGGCATGATTGCTCGAAACGCGGGCTTTTTGTTTGCTTGCCGCTTGTTTGCGAACCACTCCGCGGAGAATCCCACTGGCCTCTTGAGTAAGTTGTCAGCCCCTTTATCAGAGAGTGAATTGAGGTACTGATTCCCTTCAGACAAGGCCACACTGAAGAGTTTCTTCGCTGTAGAGGGCGAAGAGGGCAATCTCACGTACAACAAAGGCTGGGAACGTATTCCAGAGAACTGGTACCGTACGCCGGTGGACTACGGCTTGGTCCAGCTGAACTTGGATCTCCTCGCCTGGATTGCCAAGTACCCAGAGTTGGGAAGGTACGTGCATCATAAGTATTACACTGAAAGATAAAGAAGCACTATGCTAACAACGTTCGCTCTACAGCATCGGCGGAAACATGGGAAAGGTCAACAGCTTTGCGGGAGTCAACCTTGCGGATCTTACTGGGGGTGTCCTGAACCTCACCAAGCTGTTGGAGGGCAACAACCTGCTGTGCTTCGTCTTTGAGATTCTCAAGACCGCCTCACCAAACTCGCTGTCCACGATCTTTACCATCATTGAGGCGCCTCTCAAGCTTGTCACCGACACTGTTGGCGCCGCCATCCTCAACTTGGCCTGCCCGGCCTTCAAGGACATGACTGTAGGCGGAAAGAGCCTGGATGAAGGCCTCAAGGAACAATACCCCGGCGCGAAGATGGCTGACAACATTCTTTGAGATGGTCATCCTCGTCTCTGAATGCCATGATTCAGAGTAATGTAGAGCCAACCCTGCATAAGCGACAAGACTATTATCAGCCGATCTATACCCTATTTAATTCATAATCTTGCTGTTGAAGCAATAATCTCGGTCAGTTTTTGCTCTTCGCGTTCCAGGAAAGACTTAGACCTTCGAGACGCCTGACTCTGTAGTGACTCAAAGGTCACCAATGATACACTTTGTTGCCAAGAGAAGTAAGCAAACCAGCTTGCTTTCTTCTCTACGCAAACTGTGAGTGATATGTCGATGATATTGGTTACAGTTCTACTTGAACGTCGTAGAAAGAGTCGTGAATTGACGTAGGCAACTTGCCGCCAAAGTCTTAGTGATTATTGATTCAATTGAGGACTCCATGCCAAGTGAGCAGGCTAACGATGCTCAGTCTGCTTGTTGATAGAGCCACAAGTCGAATACCTCAACATGCTTGAGAAACTGCGGTTAGCCACCAATTGAGCACAACCGACATGGAATACGCACAAGCACACGTTCACAATCAAATTCACAGACTCAGTTTCAACTCATCATCATTTCGTCATTCATCTTCTAATCTACATAGTCCATTCCGAACCTTTTTATACTTTTACAACTTAGCGTGCTTCTCGTTAACCAGAACGTATCTGTAACGAGCGTGGCCTTGCTCCATGTCGACAATGGCCTTGTTGGCGTCCTTGAGCGAGCGCTTCTGGACCCAAGGCTTAACCTTCTTCTCAACAGCGAGCTCAAGCATCTCCTTGATGTCGGAGGGAGAGCCGATACCGCTGCCACCGACCTTGATACCGCTGGCGAGCAGAGTGAAAGCGTTGATGGGGGGCAGGTTTCCACCGTCGGGGGCACCGACCTGGATGAAGGTGCCGTAAACCTTCAACAGTCTCAGGTACTGTTGCAGGGGCATCTTCTCGCTGGACACGGTAGAGATGATAAGATCGATGCTGCGGGCGTTGGTCTTGGACCAGTCCTTGTCGTCGTCGGTCGCAATGTACTCATCAGCTCCCAGCTTAAGGACCTCGTCCTTCTTGGTCGCCTTTCTGGAGATACCAATGACCTTGTCAGCGCCGAGGGCCTTGGCGAAGAGCACAGCAAAGTGGCCAAGACCACCAACACCAACGACACCAACAGTCTTGCCAGGTCCACAACCATTCTCCTTCAACGGGGAGAAGACTGTGATACCACCACACAGCATGGGCGCGGCATCCTCAGAGGGAATACCATCCGGGATCTTGATGACGAAGTGTCCGTTGGTTCTGTTGTAGTCGGCATAGCCGCCCATTGCCTTGCCCTCGCCATCGGGGTAGACGGAGCCGTATGTACTGATGTTGGCGCGGCCGCAGTAGTTTTCGCGTCCGATAGAGCACTCGGGGCAGTCGGACTTCATGCAGGAGCGAGCCTGGGCACCGACACCGACGCGGTCGCCGACGGAGACGTGCTTCACGTTCTTGCCGACGCGGACGGCCTTGCCAACGATCTCGTGTCCGACGCAGCAAGCTGAAGAAAAGAGCAGATGTTAGCAATGGTCAAATGGACAAGTTCTTGCTTCATAACCCCGCGTTTTGAGTCGGAGCGGGGTAAAGAGGGAAAACTCACGATAAGGGGTCTCAGCCCAGCCCGAGCGGAGCATGTGAAGGTCAGAACCGCAGATACCGCAGTGGGAGATCTCAATGTCGACGTCGTCCTCAGTCCACTTCTTGGGCTCGAACGCGCCCCATTCCATCTTTCCGTTGACACTGTCGGGGCTGTGGCCGAGCCATCCTTCGAACTTGATGTCGGACATGATTGTGTGTGTTGTGTTGTGATAAACTGACTCGCGTTGTTGATATGGTACTGTCAGAGTCGGTTTTCGTCTTCAAAGCTTGTAGAGCACGAACTGATCAGGCAATCATTGTCAACGACTTGGTGAGGGGGACTGAGTTTATGTATGAAATTTTAGAATTCAAAGCACCCAGGCCACGGTCCATGACGGCATCCACAGATGCCGCGAGCTAGGGCCCATTTCCCTTCGTTCATCATGTCATCAAGAACTCTCTTGACCGGAGCTAGCTGGAGTTAAGACGGCACTATACCGAGTTTAAACAGTTTAGTGAGCTTGCCGGCATATCTACGGAGCCTTCCGACGCCCAGGGGCAGCCGTCAATGCCGCGGATGGGTTCGTTTTCTTTTTTGGTGGTTCTCCTCAGCTTCTGGTCTGGCCTTTCTGGCGGTGTCAAGCTTCCAAGCTCGCTGGTGCTTGGGCCGGAAAGGACTAGCTTCGCCCGCCACTTCAGATGATGACGCAGAGAGGAGGGGTGAAATCTTCAGTGGGTTTTGTTCTTTGCAACTGAGACATGTAATTGGATTACCTTGTTCTAACCCCAATGCCCCTCCACGGTCAAAAGTCCGGATTTCCTTTGACCGCGGGGGCTCGCGCGAGTCAGATAAGCTACGTGAATTAGCTGACGTTTCCAGCATGAAGACCCACGGTTTCCGTGGATGAGGTTCAGCTGTTCGGTTCCATGCTGTTGTGCGGCGTAGCACAGCCTGTCAGTGACTTGGGGGCAATGCAGGCCAAGCGTAATATCCCAGCACACATGGAGCTTTTCCATTCTTTTCTGCTGCAGCCTGCTGACGAAGGCGCTGACAGACGTTCGTCTTGGCTCTCTGGCTTGATTCTAGTTCCCTTTGCGTCCCACGGAAACATGGGCGTTAGTATGGTTGGTATGCACTAAGGTGCTTATTGCCGATCGTCCGGGACGGCGGCGTCGCGTATCATTCGATCGCATCGCAGATTTGCACAATAACCTTTGATTTCCCCTCAACTAGCCTGTGCCTTTGTGTTACGCCGCTTCCGCGGCATCATTACAAATTCCTATTTTCATCGGCGATAGGCGATGAGGAGGGTTACCATCGGCGTTTACTCCGCATGACATGATACATTTCGCTGGTGGATGATTGATTTAGCGGTGAAGCTTGTTCCAGTCTCTCGTTTCTAATGTGCCTATCCGTAGCTTCTACCAAGTTATTTTTACACTCCCGGACTTAAGAGCACTAACCTCTACGACGACGAGCCGAGGTGCAGCATGATATCAGAGAAGCCAATTGGCAAACATTCTGTTGTGTATGTTCTTACGTGTAGCCACCATACTGGAGCGATGTAGCGACAATCACACGCTTAGTCTAGGAGCTCGGGAGCGAGATTGAGTGGGTTTTCCCCGTGAAAGAAATCACAGGCTCTCTATGATCGTCAACCGTGACGTCGCTGGTTACACAAAACATCAAGCACTGCCGAAAGAGCATGCGACGGCCGGGAGCATCCATCTGGATTCATTCTTCATGACCGAAAGTACCAAGTAAGTATGAACATGAAGGTCAAGTATTTACATCTCGTTCAACCAGTTGGGCCTACAGAACCCAGACTGAACCCACCCCCACCTCTACCCCGCCATCCCCGAAAGTGCCGTAATCCCTCCCCATGCCTTGCGCATTGCTCGCGATAGAGAGCGGCTGGAAAAGAATAAGACTGCAATTTCTCAGAGACACTGAGAGTAGTAGTCATTCGACTTGGTACAGACATAAGGAGACTGGCACGTGGTAGGCCCAGTCCAGCCAATACCACCGCACTGGCCCCAGCGAACCTGTCCGGCACCAGAAGCAGCGGTACTTGTAGTCGCAGCAGCAGACGTAGTGGTCGTAATCAAAGTCGTCGCGCGCGAAGTCGTAGTCGGAACAGCACCAGTAGCAGCAGCAGCAAGGACTGACGAAACAGACGTGTACGCAGGCTTCTTATTAAAGCTCACGTCCCACAAAAGGGCGTCACCCGCACCGCTGAACGTCTCGGGGATCCAGCTGTACTTGTCGGTGAAGCCCCAGATGGTGACGCCGACGCACCCAGCAACATCCAGACAGGAGCCTACGACGTTGGCGTAGTCGTTACCCTGTGTGACGAGGGCTGCGCTGGAGGCGGGCAGGCTGGAGTGGCGGATATCGAGTTCCGTATAGGCGACTTCGAGGCCGAGGGCGGTGAAGCGGCGGAGGGCGGTCGCGAGGGCGCTGCGGCCGGGTGTAGAGCCCACGATCAAGTGGCCCTGGAAGCCAACGCCGTCGATGGGGGCGCCAGCGTTCTGGACGATGGTGACGGCTTCGTAGACGCGGTTGGTCTTTGCGCCGTTGTATTCAAGGTTGTAATCATTGTAGTAGCTGAGCCGCTGCATTAGTGATGGAGTCTTGACGGGTAGAGACCTTTCTGGCTTACAGCTTGGCATTGGGATCAGCAGCCCTGGCAGCTCTAAAGGAGATAGGAAGATAATCGGTGCCGAGAACGGTGTAGAAGACGCTGGTACGCCAGCTTCCGTCGTCTGCTGCGGCTTCATTGACGACATCCCAGGCGTAGCACTGGCCAAGGTAGTGCTTCAGGACGTTGGAGATATGCGTGTTGATGACGGCAGTCAGGGTTGCTGCTGTCCACGATCCGCTTGAGACCCAGTTAGGGAGTTGAGAGTGCCTGGTTCCTGGTCAGAGTTGTGCGCCACCGATGCTTATATTCAAGGGTTGACTACCATGTCAAGGTGTGGCATCTCAAGATCTGGCCGTTTGCCTTTGCAATATTCGGAATCTAGGCGAAATAGTCGAGTCAGTCCGCGCTCAGTCTGATGGATCTAGTCAAGCCCTCATGCCCTGTTGCATCACGTACAATATCTCCCGAGGTGTAAGAGAAGGTGTTCTGAGTAGGCTCGGTGTATGCCCATTTTTGTCCATTCTCGGGTACCAGGGAACCGAACTCGGCAGTGTTGTTCACAATTGCCATGTAAGCTGCATCCGTGGTTGTGCGGCGCTCATCGACGGCCGTGCCGAAGTACTTCAGACCGGCGCGGACGGCAAGGGTGTTGAGCTGGGCCGACACGAGGCCGGAGCCCAGCAGAACCGCAAGAACAGCCTTGGCGTACATGATGTTCGACTCTCAAATTCTGATTGATGGTCGATAAGCTGAGCGATGCGCACGCGTCGGACAACTAGAGCATCATCTCCTATTGACATCTTCTCTGGGGTGGGCGCCGTAGACTTATACATGATCTCGAACCACTCCATCGCGAGGGAGGCCTGAACTGGGGTCACATTGCATGCTGCTCTCACCCTTTGTTCTTGGCTCTCATCAGGTTGGCTGGCCATCCAACATGACCTTGGAATAGTCTTGTGTTCTCGACTTTCCCACGTGGAGTGTGGCATCGCCGGCCCGAAGGATGTGCTTCCCGCTGCTAAGCACACATACAAAAATTGAGGAAATCATCGTGAGGGTTCAGCATCAAGCAGCTGGGGCCCTCAGGTCTCCTGCAAAGACATTCATCCTTTTTACCCGGAGCGAACCTCTCTCAGCTCGATCGCGTCATGTGCAAAATTGCTGAGAACTATCTGATCCTTCCTTGCCTCAGAGGGACACACTGGCCGCGCAAGTCAGACGGAGCAACAGCAGCAGTGCCGTGGCCATGTCTGGCAAACTGACTTGGCGCTCGGAGGGTGCTCCGAGAATTCCTGTGCCTGGGCTAGCGCGAGGGGGGGAAAGTGGGCATCCCGCCTGCGCCGTAGGCCCATTTCCAAGATTTCATTTTGGGCGCATTCATGCGGGGTTGCTGTGCAGACGGAGGAAACCAGAAGAAAGGTTGACAGAGAAAAGGAAAGTTATTCGTAATGTGCAAGTGGTTAGCGTCGACGAGCTCATTTCAAGTTCCGGGCCCAGAAACTGGGATCTGAGGAAATTCCACCAGTAGCCACCCACGCTGTGATGATGAGGTCCAAAATCGAGGGTCCTTAATGAACGCCTCCATTTTTAGGGACCCGTGGCTACGGGAGAGTCAAGGGTTAACCCAATGCCGGATTCCCATATTAGCCTGAATATCTTTTTCTTCGCCTTCCCGTTGGAGTTACATTGCAGCAGGCGTCCAATGCTTGGCACGACAGCCAATTTTGAGGGCGCATATGCGCTTGTGAAGTTGTGAACGGAGACTCACGACCAGCGCCGGCTACTACAGATAGAGATCGGGAGATGCATTGAGAAGCTGACAATCTACGCAACGATACGAAGCCCCGTCACGGCGATCTGGGCAGATTGAAGCTCCTTGTGTTCATCATAATCAGGTCTCATGGCAGGGGATACAGATCGGATTATCGCGACGGAAGTCGAAGTCGTTGACCGCGTTTTTCTCCGACTTTTTCAGGTGGTCTGTCTCCAACAGCATTCTCCCCACAGCGGACTAAACTTTGAGACAAATTTGCCAACCACATTTCTCTGTCGCAAAATGGCTCTCATAGACCTCTCATGGACACCAGCTATTTCCGCAAAATAGTAGGTAGTGCTCGAGACAAAAGGTTCGTGATCAGTGGGAGGCTTGAACTCCCGGCCTTGGCATTACACAACATTTCAGGTGAAATATTAGTACCACGCTCTAACCAACTGAGCTAACCGACCCGTTTCCGAGTTGACGGTGCAGGGCTGAGCAGCATTCAAGATGGAGAGGGCTGCCCCCGGCTCCACAATCAACCCCCAGTAAGTGAGAACAAGGTGACACAGTCGAGGACAAAGCTCCAGCAAGTTGTCTCTCGCTGAATTGCGTTTCTTTGAAGAGTTGATTAGGTCTTTCCATCTTTCTTTATGAATATGTGGTTCGATAGTTGGCAAAGACTCTCCTCTAGCAGAGTAGTCTAACAAAGGTTGAAGGCTGAACTTACAGCCAGAAGGAACTCGCTTCTGTTTGGACTTACCTTGAATCCCCTCAAAACTTCAAGTCAGGTTCCACAACTCTTTCAAATCTCGACGTAGAAGAGCAAAGAAAATGTTTGGTTCTTATATAGAGGAACTCGAGAACCCTTGTATGTCAACAGTTAAACTTAGCCGCATCAGCTTTAGTAAACAGCAGTTCACACTTGTCTCTCAACAACATTGAATAGCAACTTTCATACGCCATAGAAAGCCCAATCGTTGATTGGCTCACGATGTCGCTTCAATCTGAGCGCAGCCGATCGGAGGTACCATACTCCTCAACCAACCGCACGCTTCCGGGTAGTCGGCGTTTACGTCGTCGGCCTGGTAACTTGTCCCTGAGAGTTTCCATCCGAGGCATTCCCCTCGATGCAGCGAGTTCTGTAGCAGACGGTGGTACGAGCGAATCCTCAGAGTCTTTTGCTACCACCGGCACCGTCATCAGCCTACCTGGTCTGGAGTGCTACCTGTCTCAAGGTTCAATGTCGATTGAGTGTGAGGTAGATGGCCAATTCGTCATCACGCCTTTGCGTCCGACTCGTACCAACAACAATAGCGCGACCTCATCGGATGCAGGCTCTCTGGTGCCCTCTTTGATCAGTCGTCCTAACCATTACCCCTCCAACAGATCACCCCAAGAGTCTATGCGAGGCCATCCGCGGTTTGCGGACAGTTCGACGCTTGGCTGGGAATTATCTCGCCGACGATTTGGATTCCATGGCGAGCCATCTCCGGCATCTCTCCGCTCGCGACGAATGGAGATGTTCCATCGGGACAGTGTGCACGTAGCTGCAGCCCCCCCGATACAGGTGTTTCCAGAGGTCAGCAGTGTATCCAGCAGTTCCCAGCGACTCCCCGTATCCCCGATAACTCCTCCGCCGCAGTACTCCGGGCTGATTCACGTTGCCGGGACTGGAAGTTGGACCTCCAGCCCGGAAGAGCAGCAGGCCCTGGAGGCGGCTGCAGATGACATAGTTGGTATGTGGAATTCTCATGGTTGATCGTTGAAAATGGAATGGTACTACCATATCACTTGGGCGTTCGAGGCATGATCGATTACAAGGGAAGGGAGTTTGTGTTTGGAAGCAGAAATCTTCTAGAGGGTTACCAGAACGGCCTTGATGTGAAATATTTTCGTTATTAAACATAGGATGATCGTTTGAGGTTCTGAAGTCCCCCATTGTCATTATGCTAGATACAGAACCGCGTGTTCTATAGAAGAAACAGGCAAAAGCTAGTGCCGCAACTCAGCAAGTGCGTCTCACTGTCGCTTGGTAAAGCTCAACTGGCACTCATCCTTGAAAAGATAGTTAGCATCTGCGAAGTTGCACATGTTAGGCGCAACAAGATTCTTACCATTGGGAAAAGCGTTGCAAATACCCTAATCTCCTCCGACTTCTCCGTCGCATGGTGTTTCCAATCGATCTCTAACGCCGCCTTGCCAATCATGGCAGCCATCGTCAGCGGCACATACCTTCTCGCGAGGCAATCATGTGGTCCAGCACCGAAAACCAGCCAATTTTTGGTCTTAGACTCGGCATCTCCAGTGATCCATCTATCGGGGTCGAAGAACTCGGGGTTGGGGTAGACATTGGGATCGTGCAGGGCAGGGTAGCATGACGGAATGATCATGGATCCCTTGGGGACGGTGTACTTTGGCGTAACGGGGAAGTTCTTCGTTGCAAGATAGGGAACGAAGATGACGGGGGGTCGGAGACGGAGGAGCTCCTTAATAACGGCATTGGTGAAGGTAAGCGATTCCAGCATGGGGAGATCGAAGGGTTTGGAGCTGTCGCCACCCCTCGCGGCAAGGTTCTCGTCGCGAAGGCGCTCAACAACGTCTGGCCTTTGCGCGAGGACTTGGAAGAGCCATGTCGTGGCACTGCTCGACGCATCCTGGGACGCAAAGAGGAAGGTGAAGAGCGTCTCTGAGATTTCCTCATTGGTGAACTCCCTAATCATATTCGAAGGCCTCACAGCATCGGCCTCGCCAGCAGCAACCTTCTCGCGGTACCTGTTGGACTCCATCATATGCAGCACCCAGTGGTCGACAATGGATGTCGGAGTCGCGCCCTTGGCCATGTTGGCTTTACACACGGCCGCGCACTTTGCAAACTCAGCATGGACCTGATCAGCCACACGCTTGCCGAGCCATACTTTTGTGCCAGGGATGTACATCGAGAGGGGAACGTTGACGAGTTCGAGAGCTGCGGTGACGAGGTAGAAGTCGTCGGCAATTTTCTTGACGGCGTCTTGAGAGATGTAGTCGCCAAAGAAGGTACGGCACGAGAGCGCGCAATTGATTTCGCGGAAGAGAGCCATGTAAGCCATGGGGTTTCCGTTGTTTGCCTCACTGGCGGCGACGAACTTGTCAAAGTACTCGCCCAACACCTTCTCGTGAACTGGGAGGTAGGTTGCCATTGCCTTGTTGGTAAACAGGGGCATCAGACCCCTTCGGTACTCGGCATGCTCTCTGCCTTGGAGGAAGACCCAGGCTTTGTGGCCGAGGATATCTTTGGCGATTGGAACGATGCATGGCTCGGCGTAGGCTGGAGACTTAAAGACCTTGTGGGCGATGTCGCGATCTGAAGCAAGAACAACGAACCTATGTTATCAATGATTAGGGCACGCATCGATGTGACCTTGAGGTCTTGTTCCTTTGAATTTGCTAGAGCACCTACTTGTGGAAGACTGATACGCAGCTGAGAGGACCGCTCGCCCATTGAGCAAGGTACTCCTCGAATTTGGGGTGCAAAGCCTGGATGAAGGGTCCCATGAGAGGGATCTTGAACGCAGGTCCAGCAATTGAGCCTTTTCTCTTGAGATATATCACTAGTAATATGTCAGTCTCGTCATTATCATCATGGAAGAGCAAGGTTTATTTGTACCCTGATCATACACAACGACGCCGAGAAGGAAAGTGACGATATACTGCCATGTTGACCAGCCCGAAAAGAAAGCCGGCAGCGTGCTAGACGGAGGAATGGTCTCGTTAGACCATCTTTGCCTTACTTCAGGCTGTACGATAGGCGTGTCGACAATTGTTGAAGCCATGTTGAAGTCTACAACAATGTTGGTGGACCCTCTATCCCACCACGACAACATCTAAGGGACATCTCGGCATCTCTTTAAATGAGGCCGTTAGGCCCATCAAAACGTCGAAAGGGTCTTCGCCGTACGTATTCGTATCTCGCCAACACCACCAAAACAGTCTCATTTCAACTGGTCCCCGTCTGGTTGGACCTCATGCCCAACATCGTTCGTTTCTCTTCCCAAACCGCGGAAGAAGGCAGCCCTGTGAAGTCTTGGCATCTCACTGACTTGCGGAGACTAAACCTCTTTCGGTAATCAACTCGACGTTTGTCAGCAAACAAAACTGGAGTCTGACAAGGGGGGGACTGAGCAACGAGATCCCTCACGATTGAAACTGCGGCGACTAAACCCCTTTCGGTCAGAACACCGCAAGAAGCCAACTCTCAAGCGGGAGCAGCTCTCAAGTCTCTCGCGGATACGCGGGCGAAGCTCTCAGACCATTGTCTCCACCATTGGATCACTTTCATCTTTCCCTCCTTTCGACCTCACGGAGGGACCATCGACTCACTCAAGTCCAATTCTTCATGTCCTCATCACCCCAGTCCAGTCGATCTCGCACAAACATGCGCCAAAGCCTCCGGCGATCCTGTGCTGCGTGTGCAAAGTCTAAACACAGCTGCGACCTCCGCACGCCGCGGTGCTCCCGCTGCATCAAGCGCAAGGTCCTGTGCGCCTACGCCAACGAGCCCCTGACGGCTGCTCCGGCTGCTTCCGGGTCCGCACCGGGGGGTAGCGCAACATCGTCGCCGGGGCCTCCGCTGGACGGATCCGGTGCTTTGACCAACTATCGCTTTGGATCTCTTGATCCCTTTGATTCTTATCCCCAAACTAGACTGCCGCGGGAGCAAGTTCAACGTCTTATTCACAGCTGTATGCATTTCATGACTAAAACCATCGATCCACGTTTGGCTCATCAATCCATGTAGTTCTCCACAAGATCGCGTTCGAATACTACCCTCTAGACCTGAACGCGACGTCAAATCCATTCCTCGTCTCGTGGTGGCCGTTAGCTCTCGGCGATCCAGCATTATTTCACGTCTCTTTACAAACAGCATGTCTCGACGAAGAGTTGCTGGCTCAAAAAGGATTCCAGTCATCAGAGATCCTGATGGCGGATTCAGTTGCTTTACTCCGCCGGAAGGTTCAAGACGACTCAATGGCTATCCAAGATGGAACCATGAATTCAGTCATCACTTTAGCAGCTATCGAGGTGAGCTTTGGCTTGTCCATTCCAGCCAGAATGTCATGACCATTCGATGCTGTCGCATACTTACCACCTCTTCATGCAACAGTTTGGCAAAGGAAATATTCAAGTCAGCGAAATGCACGTTGATGGAGTGAAAAGACTTGTCAATATGCGAGGAGGCATTAACTCAGTGAGACAAACCAGTCCACTAACTGCAAGGATGGTCAGCTGGTACGTCGAAGTCAAACTTTATGGCACAACATTTGCGTACTAACGTTATCCGACCTCGAAGGGTGTCGATGATTGTCACTGGTCTGCCTCAATTTGAAACACAGAACGACGTAGGCGTTGGCGGCGGTGTCCCCACGCCTCCTGAATGGCAGATAGATCCAAGTGTTTTTGACAGCAATCTATCACATCTTGGTGATGTCAGGATCGAGACCGAGGTCGAAAACGTCTTGATACGGCTTCGGAGTATTTTCCGACGCGCGCAGCAAGTACCGCTACAACCAACAAGACTGCATGACCTTTCATGTTTTGTCATACACCGACTTCTGTTGTCAGCCCCGGAAGCAGTAGAGCCATATTCGGCATCTAGTGAAAGTATCCGACTGGCTACTATACTCTACATTTTCATTATCCAAGGTCCGACGTATTACTCGCACGCTGTCGTATTCAACACGATTGTCAATCGCCTGATGGAAAATCTGGGGGACCTCGTACCACACGCTCACTCCTGCAACAGTATCTTCGTTTGGCTTCTGACTATAGGCATGGTTGCCTCGCAGGGAACTCAACACTACCACTGGCTCACTGGCTTGGCAAGTGATGTTGTGGCATTAACCCGAGAGACGAGCTGGGTCAGTATACTTGCGCATCTTAAAGGTGTTCTCTGGCTGGACATAGTCCACGGCGAAGACATCTTCCGACCCCATTGGGAGACTATTTTCGGCAGTTCCAACTGAAAGAAAATTCATACGCCTGATTGAGGCTCAACAAAATATTTCAGTATTGACGGAACAAAATACGAAGCCGTTCAAGCTTAAGACATGACCGATGTTAAGTCGAAATTGGAGCGAGAAAGGGCCTAGGTCAATATCATGCAGGCAGACGAAGCCTTGAGATCTAAGTATGCCTTTTGATTTAAAGGCGGTGGGCTCCGCAATCAATCGCATCAACTGCGGAGAGCCGCGCATGGCTATGTCCCGTGTTCGCATTCATAAGTTCAAATTGCCTGCTTCTATCGCTGTTCATTCGAGAAAAGAGACATTAACCGATTCTACCCTCTTAAAGCAATCATGCTGCTGGCTGGCTGATATGTCCTTGGCGTGTTGGACCCATTTGGAACATGCCATCTGCACTGGTAAGGGGCGGCGGTTGGCCGCATACAAGCGACCTCGACTGGAGTTTCTCGTTTTTATTGGCCAACAAGAAGACTCAAAAGGGCGTTGAGCAGTCCAGTCACATCTCCCCCTCATCGAAATATTCCCGCTACAGTTGGCAGCACCTTCTTGCCATCCTCACATCATTCTTGAATCAGTGGATCAGACAAGATGGGTCTGAATATGAAGAAGAAGTTGAGGGACTTCATCCGTGGTCCAAAGAAAGATGACACCTCTAAAGAGCCACATCGTGCCCACCCGAGTCCACGGCAGCAGGCGAGCGCGTTGGCGGAAATGGCACCCAGCTCCTGCACCACCGATTCATCGGAAACACCGCAATCGACTTCAGCCAATGCACCACTTAACCCGCTCCAAGATGATATACCAGACGAGCCGACCGCGAAGTTAACGCCCCCAAAAAGCAGTGAAGGGTCTATTTGGCAGTTGTGGGACGTAGCATACCAAAACCTACGGTATCAAGAACAGAGTCTCGTCCAAGAGTTCGAGGACCAGATATGTGTCAACTTGGCTGCAGGCCTCGGCGCCGGCATACGTTCACATGCCGGAACGAAAGACTGGTTGGCAACGATCCTCAAGCACAAGATGGACCAAGTCAACCGGGAGTCTTGGCAGTTGAAATTTGGCAGCTCCGAGGTGGAAGTCCAGGATGTTGTAAAGCCCGTACTAGCTGTCGTCGACTGGGCCAATGACTTCGTTGCCAAAGCTCTGGTCTCAAATCCATACGCGTCAATTGCTTGGAGTGGTGTGAGCTTGTTACTGCCGGTAAGCTACTGCCTTTCACATTCGCTGTCTGTTCTTGAAGACTGATGTAATCTTGAATGATCTGCACAGCTGCTTCTCAATCCCTTGGATCAAGCCGCCGCTCTGGCCAAGGGGCTTGAGCATATATCGTCCCTCATAGTACGAAGCTCTATGTGGGAGGATCTGTATGTCCGGCGTTACGAGTCTAAGACCAGCAAGGCTTCGTCGGAGCCTCATGCTGCTTATAGACTCGTCTTGGAAAGACTGTATAGAGAGATCCTGAAGTTTCAGATTGTTTGCTATCGCTACCACAACCACAAGACTGCCTCTCGCATGGCGCTTGATTCTGTGAAGCATCACGACTGGGAAGAGCTGCTTGAACAGATCAAATATCACGAGACCGAATTCGACAAAGTAAGCAATCATTTGCGGGACCAGACGTATACAGATGAATGGGAGAACGCAGAGGCGCGACATCAACAAGCCATGAACCACTGGGAAAATATTGGCACGGATGTTTCCGATCTGAGAAGAAGGGTTGAGAGAATACAGAACGATAAGAAGCGCAAAGAATTGCTCAACTGGCTTTGCATCGTTGACCCTTCTGTGCAGTACAATGCCGCGCGTAGCAAACACCGCAGTAGCACTTGCGAATGGCTGATTAAAGACAACGAAGATTTCAAGACGTGGGAAACAGCGCCAAAATCCTTCTTGTGGCTCAACGGCAAAGGTATGGCATGCAATAGTCATATGATAGGTATGCACTACTGACGAGGCCTAGCTGGCTCCGGGAAGTCGATTCTCAGCTCATCAGTCATCAAACACTTGAAAATGCAGTCAGAGGAGGATCCTCAGGTTGCGCTGGCGTACTAATTCTTCAGCTTTGGGAACATGGAGCAACAAAAAGTACCCGTCATGTTATCTTCGCTCATTGGCCAACTTTGCGCGAGCCGTCCCGACACGCCACATTTGATTAAGAAGTTCGAGAATTATATTGCCAGGAAAGAGCGCCCAGACATAGAGACCTTTCAAGCCGCACTCATAGCTGTTGTTCGTGGGTTTTCAGCGGTATTCATTGTGGTAGACGCTCTCGACGAGTGTCCGACTCTTGACGGTGAGCGGCCTAGGCTGCTAGATTGCCTCAATTGCATCATTACTGCAATGCCAGACAATCTCCACATATTGTGCACTAGCAGAGCCGAGCCGGACATTGATACTCGAATGTACGAGATATTGTCTCTGCCGGCCAAGAGCGCCATCAATCTTACGGAGACTCAGGTGGGCTTGGACATAGACTTCGGCCTGTACATCGACTCGGCCATGGCTGCCAAAACGTACGAATTCTAGCCGATCGAGGTGAAGACCAAGGCGAAAGATGTGTTGATGTCAAGAGCAGATGGAATGTAAGTCAATGGAGCGAGGCAGACTGTAGCGAGGGCCTGCGGCTAACACCACTTCCAGGTTCCAATACCTTGTGTGCCAATTTGAAGTACTTCAACACTTGAATTCGGAAGATGCCATACTTTCAGCACTTGATGATCTCCTACTGGGACTTGACGAAACATATGACAGGCTGCTTCTAAGCTTGGACAAAGCTTTCCAACCCCAGATTCTTGCCTCACTGAAATGGCTAGCTTCGTCCCGCGAGCCGCTAAGTTTAAGGGACTTTGCCGAAGCATTTGTCTTACGTCCTGAGACTATTGACAATTTGGAGAAGAAGCGACTGTTTGATCCAAAAGGAGTTTTACGATATTTTCCTAGCCTCGTGACTACCGAGAAGCGACGTCATGAAAATTACTTTGAAATGGAGACATGCGTGCGACTCGCTCATTTCACAGTCAAGGAGTATCTGACTTCCGATCGCATCCAGCAAAGCCGTGCCAAACATTTCTATTTCACCGAAGAAATGGCTCACCTACATATCGCCCCCTGCTGTCTGTCCTACAATCTGTGCCGAAGTGCCGAAGATAGCATGGCTGATGATCGAGACCGACCTTTGTACAGATACGCTGTCCTCAACTGGGCATGGCACTTGGAGATAGTCCCGCGTACTTCATGGACGCCCGAGGTACACCAGCTTGCTAAGCGCGCTCTCTTCCCGGGCAATAAATTATTGGGAAGGCAATGGCGGCCGTACTGTTATACCGCTGCGCTCGGCGCTCTTGAGCTCACTAAATGGGTGCTTCGTGAAGATTCATGGGCCGGCAAATTTGTGGTACAGGAAGATCTCGGCATGGCCCTTGTAGAGGCAGCAGGGGAAGGAAATGTTCGGATTGCGCAATTTCTTCTCAACAAAGGTGCTGACGCCAATGCACGAAATAGTGCGGGTTGTGGTGCGCTACAAGTTGCAACAGACCAGGGCAACGTGGCGGTCATGGAAGTTTTGCTCGACAGCGGCGCAGATATCGATGCTCCTGATGAATACTTTGGGTCACCTCTGCTAGCTGCGGTCAAGAACTGGAGTGAGGCAGCCGTACGAATGCTGGTGAGTCGTGGGGCCGATGTACACAAAGCAGGGTGCTTCCTGTCGTGTCTTCTCACGTCTTATCGAAGAGTTACGCCTGGCACGTGTAAAGAGATATTGCAGCTTCTTCTCGACAACGGTGCTGGTGTTAGCTTAGTAGACGGCCGAGACGCGCTTCAAGTGGCATGCATGAGCTTGAATGGATCCACTGAAACTCAAGCCATTGCAATAATCGAAACCCTGCTGAGCATGGGAGCTGACGTGAATGCTCCAGGAGGAGGGCATGGTACCGCACTACACATTGTATGCTTTGGAAACAGATTCGGCCTCGCTCTGGCCCGTCTCCTTGTCGAGAAAGGCGCTGAGATCAACAAGTGGGGAAACCGTCATGGCACAGCATTGCACGCAGCCTACGAGAAAGGATCCCTAGAACTGATTGATTTCTTGCATGGCAAAGGCGCTGACGGTAGTATAACAGAGGGAGAACATGGCAATGCCCTACAGGCTGTGAGCGTTCGACGCATAAACGGGGGAAAAGATAATTTGAGGATCGTGAAAAACCTTCTCGAAAGAGGCGCAGATGTCAACGCTTTCGGCGGGAAATTTGGAAGCGCGCTTCAAGCCGCAGTTTCCAACGACCTCTGCAATATTGAACTAGAGAGCTTGCTACTCAGCAAGGGCGCAGAAGTCAACAGGCAGGGAGGGATATACGGCACAGCACTTCAAAGCGCTTGCGCAAGTGGCAAAATGGAAGCAGTGCGCTTATTACTTGACCATGGCGCCGAGGTGAATACTGACGGCGGAGAATACGGAACCGCCCTTCAGGCGGCCTGTGGATCTGCACATTGGTCCAGGTTTCACGATAACCCTGCATATGATATCGCGCGGCTACTGATTGAACATGGCGCCGACGTCCATGCTCAAGGCGGGAAGTTCGGGAGCGCCTGGCATGCTGCAGCCGCGATTGGCAGCTGGAAAACAAGTAGCAATGATTTGTTGAAGCTGCTCCTCGATCATGGCGTCGATATAAATGACGGCAGAGGTCGGCAACACGGCACTGCTTTGCAGGCTGCACTCGAGCGTTTTCGCGATCCCGGCGTCGTCGTCCCGAGAGTCCGCTTTTTGCTCGAACATGGCGCTGATGTCAATATGGAAGCCGGCCGGTTTGGATTCCCGTTACAGTCGGCATGTGTGCCAGCGCCGGCCACAGCGAGTGAGCTTGACACACGAACAAACATTAATGGCCTCGTATTTCTCCTCGATAACTGCCCGGAAATCGATGTCAACATGATAGGTGGGCTCCATGGCACAGCTTTACAGGCAGCAACGTGCACAGGCGATATAGAAGCCGTTGAGTTGCTGCTCAGGAAGGGCGCCGATACCAACACGACAGCCGGGCAACTTGGCACGGCTCTACAGACAGCAGCTTATGAAGGCGAGCCAGAAATAGTTGAGTTGCTCCTTGCGAGGGGCTCCGACACAAACATTCGGGGCGGAAAATATAGAAGCGCGCTCAATGCGGCTATCTTTAAAGGGTATTGGGATATAGTCGAGATACTGCTGGACGGCAGAGCAAGGCCAGATTGTCATCAGCTTCCCGAACCCGATGAAAAGTAGCTCGAATGTATTAGCAAGGAACATGGGAAGGGTGCTGTGGATCGTTACAGGAAGTTTTGGGATATTATGATACTCGAATGGAGTGAAGGCAAGGTGGTAAAAGGGCAGAATTACTAGTCATTTTCGGTTTGATTACGATTATTTAGAGCCACACGCAAGGTACTGAAATGGACGTCTTAGCTATTGCAGTCTATTGCAACATCGAGTTGAGAGCATTGGGGGCGTTTCTTCGGAGCAGACCGTGGACTGTCTCCGGGCTTTGGGGAATGAAGCAAGTAGGACACTCATTCTGACTCGGGAGAAGCGGTCAACCCACAAAATTACACGCAATTTCCTCTGGTCTATAGATTTAATAGCATTAAGAGGAATATTTCTTCATTTCCTCGTACAGAAACGGTAACAAGCTTCTTCAAGCCCGCTGTCGTTGGATTCTGCCGCCGCATACCGCTTTCACGTACCTAAGAAAGGAGAGCATCCGAAGTTTACTTTTCACCCGACAAGCCACCCTTCCGCAACACAATATCAACAAAACAACGCATACTTACCGAACCATGATTACGTTGTCGAGCTCATATAATAACATAGATGAATACGTAAAAGATCTCAGCGGATTCATTGAAACGCCTCTAGTCCGTCAGATTACTGGGGATATCCACGTCAACGACTCACTCATCTACGATGCCTGGGACGCCCTGCCCAGTGACTGGGCATCCTGGTGGGCTTCGTTTCCAGATCATCGCATAGCTCAACAAGACTTGATCGACAGCATCGAAGAGTCAGAACCCTCCTTGCCGGAGAATGACAAAGTAGATGAAGGCCGACGACATCAACCCTTGCCAGACAGGCCAGAGTCGCTGTCTAAGTGGCTCAAGAGCATCCGGTCCCTCGCCCTTCCACGAGACCAACGCCCCAACAAGACCATAGCACTTCCAGAGATCCTCACAGGTCGCATGAAGACCAAAAAGATTGCAGAAGTCTCCACCGCCGCAGCATACATCCACAACGTCTGCCAAACAAACAATATAACCCACATCATCGACATGGGCTCCGGCCAAGGGTACCTCTCAATCGCACTAGCCTACCTCTTCCCAGAGCTCCACGTACTAGCCATAGACGGCAGCGAGTCCCAGATCGCAGCCTCAAAAGCCTGCGCGGCTAGTCTCGGTATTCCCGAAAGCAGAATTCAGCATATGCGGCGCTACATCGACGGCACGCCACCTTTGGCGGATGAAATAGCTGCCTGGGCCGGACGGGAGAGGTGCATGCTCGTCGGCCTCCACGCGTGCGGCAATCTCTCTGAGCATATGCTGCGGTACTTTACCACGGTTCCATTCATCGTGTGTCTGGGTGCCGTCGGATGCTGCTATAACCATATCGTCCCGCGTTCCGCCAGTTGTCCTGATGGATTCCCTATCAGTTCAAAGATGCGAGAGGAAAACGTCACGCTGAGTGCTACGGCGCTTATGACGGGCTGTCAGGCGCCGAATAACTGGGAAAGGGCGGATCCGAGCAAAGAAGAGTCGGTGTATTCCAAACGGCGCTTCTACCGAGCCTTGTTGGAGAAGATTTTCCACGATAAAGGGATAAAACTCGATAAGGAGGATAGACCTGTGTGGGGTGTGCGGAAGGGAGACATGGCTAGCTTTAATGCGTTCGCACGCAGAGCAATGGGGTGCCTCAACATTGACGAGAGCAAAATCAGTGATGCTGACCTGTCGGTTTATGAGGCAAGGTATCGAGGGTATGAGGGCAAAGTGGCGATCCTTTGGACGCTCAGTGTCCTGTGCTGCAAGGTCGTCGAGAGCGTGATTGCTCTAGATCGGTACTTGTTCCTGACGGAGAACGGAGCGCACCATGTTGATGTTGTGCCGATCTTCAATTACAGAATATCACCACGGAATCTGATGCTGGTGGCTGATAAGGCATAGATTCGTACTCTGTCAGTACCTATACTAATAAAAATGATACAGTGGGAAATGACATAGCTACATGCGATATGGAGTGTGGCAGGAATTGATCCCAAACTCCATTCTTGGTCGACCTCGTATCTTGAACACACACTGCAAATAGGCCAGGCGCCGGGAATGAAGTGATACATTTCAGGCTATGCTTGAGCATCGAGATACTGTGAATCATGGAGCAACTTCTAACCCACGACATTTTGGTGTCAGGTCTGCGGGTTCAAGGGTCGGTCTCCTGAATACAATATATTAAAGCCAACTATCTACACAGAATCCAATACACAACACCCGAGATGTAATCTCGACAGACTTCGTTCACTCATCCCTTAGAAAAGGGCAAGGGCAGCAAGACCACACACAGCCGCAACAGCGACACCGAAAGACGCACGCCCAGCAGACGCAACCTGCACAACAGAAGGCAAAGGCTTTCCAGTAGCAGTAGGCACCGCACCGGTAGCAGAACCAGAGCAAGCAGTAGGGGTAACAAGCGAACCATCAGGTCCGTAGGGGCTGTAGCCGAGGCATCCGGCGTACTGAGCAGCGCAGGTAGAGAGGTTGGCGCCAGGAGCGCTGCGGCATTTGTTGTAGGCGTCGTTGCAGCCGGCAACGCAAGCATCGCCAGTGGTGGCGGGGGGGACGATGCCAGTGGCGATGGGAGGGACGGCGGTAGCGGTGCCGGGGGGAACGATGCCAGTGGCGATGGGAGGGACGGCGGTGACGGTGCCGGGGGGAACGATGCCAGTGGCGATGGGAGGAACGGCGGTAGCGGTGCCGGAGCAGGCGGTCGGGGTGACAAGGGAGCCGTCGGGGCCGAAGGGGCTGTAGCCCAGGCAGCCGGCGTACTCGGCGGCGCAAGTGGCACGGTTGGCGTCGGGAGCGCCGCGGCACTTGTTGTAGGCGTCGGCGCAGGTGGCGGCGCAGTCGGGGCCGGAGGGGGGCACGACGCCGGTGATGATGGGGGGCACGGCGGTGCCGGTGGGCATGGGGCCGGTGTGGGTGATGGTGCAGGGGCAGTCGGTGATGGTGAAGGTGGTGGGCTCCTTGATGGTGTAGGTGAACTTGCCGTGGTAGATGATGGTGGGCTCGGGGCAGTAGGTGGTGATGGCGGTGACGACCTGGGTGTAGGTGCCGTTGGTGAGGAGGGCGGCGACGGGGGCGACGGGGGCGTCGGCGATAGGGGAGCCGGAGGTGAGCTGGGCGGCGCTGATGATCAGGCCGGCCAGGAGGGGAGCCACGTGAGAAGACATGTTGTTTTGGGGTTTTGGTGGTGAAGACCGGTGTGGTGGAAAAGAGTGTGGTATGACTGATGTCAAAGTTGTGAATGAGTGTGTGGGTTGAGAAGGAAAGAAAGTTGAGTCTACAGGAGAACTTTGATCATGATTTATAGGACATCGAGTTGAAGCCAAGACGGTGAATTAAACGTAACCATTTCAGCTAGCGTTGATATCCAAGGGGTAGTTTGTTGGTAAAACTCGGATCACATCCGGTTTGGATGACATTTTACATTCCGATGCTGTTGTGTTTGTCGTGCCTCGCTCTCCAGCAAGAATTCAGTTAGTCGCGTCTCGTATTCTCTCCCCAAGAACTTCGCTCCTAGTCCCTCGTACTTTTGCTAGCGTTCTACCCGTCATGCTTGCCGACCGACTAACGCTCTACTGCATTCTTTCATCCTACAGCGCCTATTTTAATCTTAAAACGCCAAAGTCTTAGCCATTTTCCTGGGGAAGAGGCGAAGGAAAGGGGGCAAGTGTCGGCGCCGCGATGGTGGAATGCACGCCATCTCGGCTAATAGCCCATCAAATCACCAACGTCAATCGGGCGTCAATCGGACTTTGGTCTCACCCCAGAGTTCATCTCGGGCCGGAATGTTTTATCCATACTAACGAGTCACTGTCCGTGTTTCGTGACACTTTCTATTTGGCATGCCCCCCGCTTGGATGACACAGGTCATGGTCAGGAGTCAAGGGAGGACTTTCAATACGAGATTTATCTAATAGCCTTCTCATACGATGGTGATGGACCGACTGGCTCGGAATGGACTCCGACAGAGAACAAAATTTAGAAAAATTTTATGCTCTCACATTGTCAAGATGGTTAGGATGATCAGTTGCCTCGAATCATCTACCTTCCATTGAGTCTTTACCTAATGATAATCTTCGGCGGAACTTGAGTAAAATTGGGTGTTCCTTTCTACGTGAGTACATACATGGACAAGGGCGAACGCGGGCTGGAGAGCACCTATCCCACCATTTCTTGACACGCATTGCCAAAAAAGTCTTGCAGCGAAGTGTTATTTCACTGAAGTCATTGGCCAAATCATTCAAGGCCAAGAGTCTGGCCCAGCTTCAATCATACCCCGGACCTAAGACACAGAGAAACCCAGTCACTGCCCATCACCAAGATGCCTTCCCGACGAGCTGTCGCTAACCTCTGAGACAATGACATTAATGTGTGACAACGATTCAAATTATGTACACCACCATGCTTTTCACTGTGTACCCTCAACTCATTTTGCAGTGCCTCTGATTGAGGCACCAGTGCTGGCCTTCAAACCACGACCCCAAAATCGTTCAGGGGGCCGCTTATCGGCGCAGGAACCACACGAATACGGCTCCAATAGACCACGCCATGCTTAGGGTAGCATACCAGAGACGGCGGCTCACTTCCTCTCCCTGACGTGCACCTTCATCTTCATATCGTGTCTCGGCCTCGCCTCCATACCAACCATCTGGAAAGCCAAATCGCCCACCTTGTGATCGATATCCATATAATCGACCCTCTGCGTAGTCCCGTTCACAATGGTCTCGAAATCGAACCACCGCACCGTGAGCAACAACATGATGCGCAGCTCATCCATGGCCAAATCCTGCGCAATACACGCCCTCGGCCCGCGCTCAAACGGCCGCCACGCGAAGCGGTGCATATCCTTGGCATCCTCGCCCAGGAACCGATCGGGCCGGAAGCTCTTGCTGTCCTCGCCCCAGACCTTGGGATCCATGTGCGTCGAGTGCGCGCAGGGGATGACCATAAGGTTCTTGACGGGCCAGCGGCGGCCGTTCCACTCGAGGTGCGTCGTTCCGGGCGGGGCCTGGCGGATGGTGAAGCCGATGGGGAAGAAGCGGAGCGTCTCCTTGATGACGGCGTTGGTGAAGTCCATGTCGTTTGTCTTTTGCGGGTTGGCGATGAGCATCTCGATGGTGGTGTCGAGGTCCGGGGAGAAGTGCTCGTCGTGCTCGGCGCGGAGGCGTGCGACGACGTCCGGGTAGAGTGAGAGGAACATTGTGACCCAGGTGAAGGTGTCGGTGGTGGTGCCGTGGCCTCCGAGGAGGAGAGCCTTGAGGCTGATTTGGCTGTTAGCGAGGGTGAACATGCCATGCGTGAGTGATGATCAACTTACTTGGTAACGGCGGTGTCGATGAATTCGTCGTCGAGGCCCATGCCCGGTCCGCTCTGGATTCTGTCGAGGACGATACGGTCCAAGACACTCTTGACCTGTCGTCGCGAAGGCAACTCCTTCTCGTCCTGCAGGATGCGCAATCTCTCCTTCATCTCCTTGGCCAGGGTATTCCTAACACGGTCCTTGAGCGCCTGCAACTTCTGCTGCGCCTTGCGCTTCTTCCACGGGTTTCGGGTGCCGATGAAGGTAGTGGCGGGGTTAATCGAGTTTCGCAAATCCTCAAGCAGCGGCGAGCCAGATCTCTGGGCCTCGAGAGAGACACCAAACACAATCTTACCGACAACGTCGAAGATGGTCTTGGCTGACTCCTCCTCCATGTTGAACGACTCGCCCTTGGCCGCAAATGCGCGAAGACGCTCGTGGAAGATGAGGACCTGCTCGGCAATCATGCCGGCCATGGGCTTGACGTAGGTGGGCGTGAAGCCGGAGCCGACCATGCGGTGGTTGTACTTCCATCGGTCGCCGTTGGAGGCCGCGATGCTGTCCTTGCCGGTGAAGGGGCGCAGGAACTGCTCGATGGTGGGGTGCTTGGGGTAGGGGTTCGTGGTGAGGACGAGCTGGGCGGCGTCCGGGTCGGTGATGATGACCTGGGACTCGACAAAGGGCCACATGTCGACGTAGAAGATTCCACCGAGGTTGTACTTTTGCGCCATGATGGTGTAGATGTGCTGGGGGTGGGTGAAGAGCGGGAGGGTGGCTGCCAGCTCTTCCCAGATGATTGTGTGCGCCCAGATCCATGAGTGCTTTGGCGGTTGAGGCTATTGTGAGGAGACACCAACAGAGTCAGCATTGTGACTTTCATGAGCTGCATGCTTTGCGCCTGTCTACTCTGGTGCGCGCGCAGGATGCGGCGGAGTGAGTTGAAATCGGAGTGAAGCTCTTACCAATCCTCTGAACCTGGTTCTCATGTACACGGCCTTGAAAGCCCAGTACACGGCCGTGGCGAGAGCCACGCTGGCCGCGATCAGCCAGTTGGAAACGCCAAACATCGTGAGCCTCAAAGCTTGGGGGGTATCGCCCAGCTATTTCCCAGAAAGATGACGAAAGGGAGGGGAAGAAAACGAAACGAAAAAGGGACGAAAAAGCTCTTGCTGCCCACACGCAGTACAAAAGAAGAGAAAAAAGCTACGTAGTGAAAGAGATGGCGGGGTATTAGGGTCAAATTTCATCTACGACCTACCAATCCGAGGCTCTATGTAATGTCACATTCGGGACAGAATAACCAGAGGAAAAATGCCTCTCTCACTCTGACTTTTTTTTTTTCTTCAGCAAGGGGGGGTCTGTAAGTTTGGTCCTTTCGATGTGATCGTCCTCCCGCCAGTGCGTCTTACTGGGGGGAGGGGGTGTGCGATGCGTGAGAAGGTCGCATCTTATGGTGGATGGTGGGGTCGAGAGGATCAGATTAGATGATCTGATAAGATGATTGAGAGAGATCAGTGGTCCCGGATTGGATGAAGGCAGAACGACCGACAAGGATGGGAAGGGAAGGGCGTGCGATGAGTAAAAGGCCACGCAGGAACTACAGGAAGTTCCCGGAATTGGTTCCATGTCGTGATGAATGAGGGGCGTGGATGGTGGTCAGAAACGCCGTCGGCCCCAGTTTCAATGGCTTCAAGTTGTTTAGCGCGGGTTTGCAAGCTTTTCCCGGCGGACTCGACCAGTCAACGTGCGGAGGATTCATTTTTGTTTTGTCAACGGTCCGGTCCGCTCATCGGCACTCAGATTCGGTGACAATGCGGCGTTGCTTCGTCTCATCATTCAGCCACAGAAAATTGCTAGGTGGGCGTGATGAAAGTATCAAGTCGAGTGCACCATAAAAGGTCTCTTCATCGACTCTTATGGTTGCTGGACTTTGCACTTCCGCGGCCAGTTGATGATGTTGACGCTGGCTGAATGGTACGTCGTATCCATTATGTTTTTGCGTGCAGAGAGCTAGGCGGAATGTGGGTGGGAGTCCGCCGATGCGTGGCCGATGACCGAGGAACATTCAAGGATTCGAAAAAGGTTCGAATATGAGATGGTGCGCCTAGCTTTCATCAACCTCCATGAAATATCATGGGCAAACTTCTTCCCACCCTCACGCAGAGAGCTTTGTAAATCCGACCACAACTCAGGCTCAATGGTGTTGACCAGCTTCGCATGCCTGGCATTGAAGCTAGATGCCAGACTCAATGATGGGGAAATTTGAGAACCTCATTCTCGGAGACAATCCACCACACACAATCCACATCCCGCCGGTGGGATAGGTCCACGGGGCCTTGGTTGGGCTGCCGAATTGCGTCTTCTCCATCGCAACGGGGAGTCAGCGGGGAGTCAACACGAACTTCCAAGCCAATGCATGCTGCAGTTCAGTAGTTGTACCGCTTACTGCGCAAAGCAATCCAAGATTTTCGTACCGAGTAAGTAGCCCAATAGCGGCATCTTCCCGCGACTGTGAAGAGTTGTTCCCCGATTATGGCTGCTTGCAGCTTGAACTTTGGGTGGTCCACAGAGGAGCAAAAGCGAATGTGTACGGAGTACTCGGTGCGCGATGAGGGGCTAAGGTGGGGGAGAAGAAAAAGAGAAGAAATACCACTTCAGACGAACCCCCTGCTTCTTCAGCAGATGCTAAGCTTTCTTGGACAGCGGCACGGCGGCTACGATCTTGACAGCACCAACAAAGTTGAGCACTTCCAGTGTTGGAACAGGCTGGCGCATGTGAATACTGTGTTGGTAGGTAAGTAAGGTACCTTGCTTCATGCATATCTAACGGCAAAATGTCAGCTCGTCTGCCGTGAAACCCCAATTACAAAAGGTACTGGCTTATGTAATCTTAACGCTCCATGAGAGATTGAAAAGTTTCATCCCGCAAGCCACCTAAATCACAGCCGTTGCCATCCAAAGATATCAAAGTCTTTAGACAGGAGCCAAAAGTTCCGAAACCGAGAATCGAACTCGGGGCTATGCCTAACCGCTCAAGTGGATGAGAGGGCATCATGTTGGCCACTACACCATATCGGATGTTGATGTCTAACGGTCCAAGATTGACGCATGAGTATCCTGTGTGCTGAGAGTGGAGCTGGTGCCGGGCTTACCCTAGGTCTCTTTTCTCCAGGATGGTGCCAGTGACGGCATATCAGGAAAGCAGCTAGCCGCATCATCATCTTCTTCTCTGCCATGTTCTCTTTCAGGCTGAGGATGGAAAATGACCACGAAAACCAAGTCGAGTACGAGGAAAAGAGAAGGACGAGGATTAACTGTCCAACCTGCGTTCCAGAACTCCAACGCGGATGCACAGCTCATCCGACGGGGCTCTCCAAATGTTATTCACGGACAACAGAAGCGGTGTAATAACGGACGCAATCGGCTCCGGGCAAGTTCATTTCAATGGACAACCGGCGCGCGCCAATTGCCGTTGCCTATTGCCCCCGACCAAATCTAAAAATCCCAAGGCAGCATTCGATGTAGCCAAGAGATGCATCATGCATGGTTTCTTTGCCTTGCTGGGCATGCATCGCGTTCTCAGATCTGTCCAACTTGGTCGCCAGCCGCGCCACAAAGCCGCCCATCTCATCGGTATGGGCCGTAGTTCGACTGACCAAATTCTCCTTGGACAAAACCAACAAATACGCCCCGAAACAAAAGGATTATGACAAGAACTAGATTCGAACTCGCGCGTGTTTCCACACCAGCAGAATCAGTTTCAACCTGAAGCTGGCGCCTCAGACCGCTCGGTCATCTTGCCATGATGAGGATTGCAGAAGCGGGTTGGGACCCGCTGCGGAGTGAGGTCCGGCCGCAGGATCTCAAGACCACGCGGCGCAGCGGACTCCGTAAGCAGTGCCTAGCAGTGCACGAGGGAGCCAACGACGAGTACTCGAGAAAGCAGAGCGAATAGATTGCATTGGTATAAGGTATCTTGGTTCAAATCAAAACCGGCTATAAAAGTGGTATCATCGGATCCTCTGCTGTTGCGTCAACGTCCATCTCTGAACGATCATCCCGTTGTCTCCCACCAAGCTTAACCTTCCGTATTATCCTCATCAGATTTGTGTGAGCTGACTCGCTTAGGCAGTCTTCTTGCCGGTAGCGACCTGTCGACCTTGCGAGGTGTACCGGACGTAGGCATAGCCGCCGGCCGCGATGACGCCAATGATGACGAAGTTGCCTGTTGGAAAAAGAAGTTAGCAACAAAACGAAGAACAGCTATTTTGGTGATGCGAGACTCACTCAAGACGAACTTGCCAAGTCCGCCAACAACATCGATTGCGCCCTGGAATACATCGGTAATGAGGTTGACGAGACCGGTGAAGAAGCCGATGATGGTGTTGAAGATGGTCTGCAGGACGTGGTAGAAGGCGTTGAAGATGGAGGAGAGGAGCTCGTAGATGCTGCTAAAAAGGTCCTGGATCGCGTTGGAGACGGCCATGGTGACGGACTGTGATGGTGTTGTGGTTTTGGTATAGTCGGAGTGTCGGTTCGCGAATGAGCTTGAAATTCTGGATGCGAGCGGGCAAAGGTGAATAAAGGGGAGCTTCAGATTTAGCTCCAGCAGCTCCAAAAGTCGATGGAGATCTGGCCGCACCGTTGACTTTAAGCAAAGAGCCCACGCGGACGAAAAACAACGTCCTTGTGACGCGATGGGCGCTGCCGCCTAAGACTTGCCTAACCCCAAGCGAACCAAAGCGGCGGGTTGGGGGAGGCAGGAGCCGACGCCAGCGACTGCCATGTGTGGTCAGAATTGTCGCCCGTGACGTCGGCATCGTGACGTCACCAGCCACACCGGCAATCACACAACGTCGTTCCAGCCACGCACCTTCCCATTCGTGCCATTCTCACCAGTAACAATTGGACGGCAGGAGCAGGTACGTACTCTATGCACTACAACTGCCACAGGAAGGAGGGCAGAGCGGAGGGGTTCGTCCGGGCGGGAAGGAAAGGGTGGAAGGGAACCGATATTGTCTCTCGCTTGTAGCTGCCGTCATCACGCATTCAAGCCACCTTTTGCCCACGTGCCCCTGTCTCCTCAGCCCTCATCTTAGGAAAGGGAGGAGGTGTTTGTCCGGCCAGGAGCCCTGAGCACCTCAATCACCTCATGTACTTTTCACGTCCTAGGTACCTTATGCATCCATGTTTATTTCTGGCTGTCAGTGATTCAACGCGGTACCTTACATCTAACCCCTGACCAGATGTGCTTCATTCATATCCAGCCATGGTTCTCAGGGGATTGCAAGCTAGCAATCCAACCACTTAGAGCTCGTTGGTGTGTACGGCTTTGAAATGATAGGCTTCTAGAGGCGGTCCCTTAGTTCCGAGCCTACGAGTATTCCATGATATCCCCAGTCTCTTGGAGCAAAGAAGAGAGGGAGAGGTCATTTCAAGCCGTTCTAGCGCACTGCATCGGCTGAAACTCAATAGCTGAGAAAGAGCCTAGGTAGGACCAGCTGTCATATCAATGTCCGGGCGATAAGTTCAAGCATTGTACTGGGATGTATGTTTGTCTATGTATCATCTTTCTCATCCTTTATACATGAACATCATGCGCCATCTTCTTCCATCACACAAGAAACATCTATCGAACCAATACCCCAGGCCAAATAAGACCTCCTTAGTTGGCGGCGCAGTTGTGCGGGTTGCCAGTACCATCAGCCTTCTCCTTGGCTCCAATCCCGCAGAACTTGAGATCCTTGGTGTAGTAAACACGCATGGGACCAGGTCGGTTGGTAGTCCCCTTCTTGGCATTAAAGTCGTAGCGCTTGCCGTCTGCCAGAACTGGGAGCTCGTAGACAGTACCGGAGCATCCCGAGGCAAACGTCATCACGTTGCCCCTGTTGTCAAACGACTTGGGGTACCCGCTGGAGCCCGCGGTCGTCTTGGCCTCGCGGAGGTATCCGATGGATGTGTCGTATTTGACTGTTCCGTACAAGGCGCCGTCGTTCTTGGCTCCTGCTTTGCAGGTGTAGGACTATTGAGATCATTAGTTTTGATACAAATTGGAGATGGTAGGCAGGAAGGATATGAAGTAATTACCTGGCCGGATTGACGAGTCTCAATGGTGCCGTCCTCGCCCAAGAGAGGGGTCGGGCTGGCAATGCTGGCGGTGGCAGCGAGGAGAGTGAGGATGTAAGTGTAGGAAACCATCTTGACAAGTTGGCGGTGTTACTGAAAGTAATTTGCGAAATGAGTGTAGGAAATGGTTGAATGTTTCCAGTTGTAAAGGAGTGTAAGAGGCTTTGAAGTACCGTTGGATGAGGAGTGAGCTTGAGACTTCTTCATTTTTACGGTGCAAGACGACGCTATTTATCTCATGAAGCTGAGCACTTGTTGTTTTTTCTCTTCTAGGCCTCCAAGATGTCTCGAGGGAACTGGTCAGCCATGTTCCCGGTCCAGCCGAGTGAACGTGGTCTATGCTTACACTTCGTTGCGAGTCAGTGATGTAGCAATATACGGCCGCCAATATGATCTGCTTATATCTCAGAGGCCTAATTATATCCGACCCTAACTTTGGCTACAATCGGGACAAAATAACATGAGCTTCAAAGTTTCATGTAAACTATTTACCATATCACAACATAGGCTGAATTTGAAATGTCAACAGTTGCGTAGACTATGCCAAATGGCTCCCGCAACTTGATACGGCTTTTCGCAAAGATTGTTGCCCGAAATACTCCATTACTTTTGCATACGGTGTTGGTGAATCGTTACGGTAGATCTAGATGCTGAAAGCAAGTCGATATTTGCGTCCATCTCGATCGCTTACGGTTAGATGCCGGCATTTCAGAGGCTTCAAGTTCTTTTGCAACATCGAAGGAGTTGAGGGAAGGATTCCAAAGTAGCAATGAGCCATCTCAGTTCGGGTCTACATATTCCTTGACGAGGTGACTTCCACCTCCAAAGCATTGATATGTGAGTGGAAAACGACAAGGACATATGTGAAAGTTCCCGAATGACTGACAGGTGAGTTACCCTCTTGCTTCGCCTTAATACATCGGCTAGACGTGCCGAATGAGTGGGTGATTGACTCCGCCGGCCAACACCAGGCCATTTTTACGAGACTTTGACGTTGCCGATCATGGCACTGTATGTTCGCCGAGTTTTCATGGCTATCTCCGCCGAATGCAACCTTGCAGCGAGCGGGTTCATGCCCCCATAGCCGGCCTGAATGATGCGTTCTATGAGTCTTAAACAACAAACACCATCTCTGTTAGCCAAGTATGCCAAGCTACCAGTCACCATCTCATCAGCCGCAACAAGAGCACTCCAGGGCTCGCCTGACATCCGGAACGAGCGAAAGTCAAAGTGTTGATATTGCCTCTGGGCATGTTGCCAACGTATTAGTTTGTCAAATAGCTCAAACTTCAATGTCAGCTTGGTAACAATCTTCAGATAGACTAGAAAGCCGGGGTGTCTGTAGATCATGACCCCAAGAAAAGCAGAATAATCGAACGACCTTATTCTTCTGCCTGGAAACCTCTCTCTTCCGGACGATTCGAACATCATGCTTGGCACGGGACCGGGCATTGCCATCACCCCTTTTATCGATAACAAGGTTCATAGGATGACCAACTATAGCCAACATACCCCAAACAAACCACGTATTTAGACTTTGATAAACTTTGGTTGCCTAGCAGAAAACGAGCTCTGGGCGTCTGAAGTTCATGGTGCACCGGCGCCCCGGCACGGGTTGACGGCATGGCGCCGTCTGAGGGGAAAGGCGGTCCCCCCTTTTAGGGTTATGCAGGTGCCGACGGGGACGCCGGGTCCCGAAACATGGTCGCCCATCCTGGCACGCACTGCGGCCTGGAGGCGCCATCCCTGGGGCCTGAAGGGGCCTGGCGACTTTCCCTTTACAGAAGCCGGGTCTTTTATTTATGGGCTAGGGGGTGAACTCTGATCGAGAGTCTTCGCCGGATGACGGCAGCCTTACTTGAACTACCAAAAATCGATGCAGCTGTCTTTCACCGATGTCCGATTGACACATTATCAAGCAGTAGATTTAACAATATCTGGAAGGGAAAGAATCTCTAGCTACAACTTCATTTGGCTCCGGAAAGTAAGAGACACTCAACCGCAAAGTCATCTATTTCACAACCAACAATGTCGACAGTGCATCTTCAGCTAGAAGACCCCGGTGCGCCTCCATTCGCCGCCAGAGTCGTCGAGATACTCAATTCTGCCTTCGACTCGAATAATGCTATCTCGGCCGAAAAAGCCGCCGCGGCAATAAACTCACTCTTCATTTCAGATTACGAGGAGCATGCTACAGCAGGTTCTTTTCTTTGGTGGTTCTGGGACCTCATGCATGACCTAGCCCGCCAGGTCCCCAACGAACAGCCTGAACAAGACCAGCTAGCGGCAATCATCAAGGCGCTCCTCAGTCTACCACCCAAAACGGTAATTCTGGGCGAAGACTGGGGAGGTGCAAACGAGAGCTCGATCGATGTGTGGAATGGTCTTCCCATGTTTGCGAATACCTTGAACGAGACGCTCAGTGATGGTGAGATCATACCCCGCTCCTATTCTTGCAACTACCTTCAAACAGTCCTACCATCACAAAGCACTCGCTAATATGAGACCTCATGATAGGAGATCCAAGAGCTCCCAGCGAAGAAGCAAGAAAGGAACGCCTGGTCAGCCTGCAAGCATACGCAGCCCGAGTCGCAGGCCTAGGTCTCGTCTCACTAGAAACAAACGCCATATGGGCGCTCGTAGACGCGCTCGAAGGCACCGTCAAGCCCGTACGCGGTGCTCCAGACGAGATCAACTCAGATCCAGCTGCCGTGGAGAACATCACACACAAGACACGTATTGCCGCAGCTTGGATGATCCACGCCGGCCACCTCTTACACGGGCGCGATGAGGTGGTGAGCGGGGCGACAGCTGGACCCCTGTGGAAGCTAGATAAGAAGGAAGCTGTGAAGTCGAGGCGCAAGTTAAAGGGAACTGATGGGCTTTGTCCCGAACGGTGGCAGCTGTGGAAGGAGAGGTTTGCGGTTATTCGGGACGCTGAAGGGCTTGATGAGGGGGCGCGGAAGGATGCTGGTGATGCTTACACAGCAATGGAGAAGATTGAGAAGGGATTGTAGGTATTAGTTGATTGCATGACCGAGGACAAGACACTACCTTCTCTTGTCTGCCCCTCAACTCTCTTACCACTCAAGGGGATATTCTTTAATGCAGTGAAGTAATTGAGCTTCGATGCTTATCTTTCAGGTAGCGTTGTAAATTCATCCCCAGTATAGGATGTTCGTAAAAGACTTTCTGGCTCTAGCTCTTACACACCGAGCTCCCACCTCCAAAATCCCCCAATATTATCTCCTCAATCCTCCGAAAGCCTCTCGACCAGGGTTTTCCAATCCTTCGGATCACTGCCGGGGTGAGCCACCTTCCAAATCCCGACTTAGCCCAGTGCCCAGCTTACAGCCAAGATTCTACGGATCCTGCTTCCCCTTCAACCTCTCTTCAAAAAGGTTTGATGGATTCAAGTCATGGTCTTGGGTCCTTCTAGTTCTCCTCTGGCGAAGGATCTGAAGGATGAGAAGAGATAGTGAACAGAATTGACGTTAACCGCCTGGAATGGGCAAAAGTTTAATGGCTAGGCCGCGTATGGGGAAAACAGATTCTGGAAATATATAAACCAGCGCGTTTTTCAACTCACCGAACTGGTTGGTGTCAATCATAGCAGCGTATACTCAATAGCTTTATCCACCAAAATTCTGCCCATATCAACAACAAGCTAAGATGAAGGCTGCTATCTTCCTATCCGCTTTCGCTGCCATCATCGCCGGCGTCAACGCTGTCGCCATGAGCGAGAACCAGCATGCCGTAAGGGCACTCGTGAGCACATCCATCTTCAGAGGACAATCCTGCTCAACAAATGCTAACTGATACCCTGTACAGATTGAAGCTCGCTGCCACTGCGACGGCACCTGCTGCAACGGCTATTGGTGCACCGATACTGACGTCGGAACTTGCTGTAACGACGTGCCTTGCTAGGTTCTCTGAGGTAGATGGAGGAGAGACGTCAGACCTGCGCTGGTTGTTCGCTGCATTTCCAGTCTTTCGTGTACTTCTAGCTACTAGTATGTACAAAGTATAAACTATTCTCAATTCGCTCAGACAACAAGAACTCACTCTACAACGTCCTCCTACCCTGATGAAGCAATGTCCTCCAAGTGACCAATCCTTCCAAATTCTCAGAACACGTCCTTAATCGACATGAGACCTCTACCTATCACTGCTTATAACATCTGGGATGACGTCCGGTTTGATAGTCTAGCCTATCGTCCCATTCCCAGGGAGCCCAATACTCCTCCCATCATAAGCCAACCTCCACCGCCCACTGTCCCAAACATCCCAATCCCCCATCTTTCCAACATCCCCATTCAACCTCAACGCCCTCACCCTCCAAAAATACGCACCGGGAGGCACATACTTCCTATCCTCCTCCGACCCATCCCAAACCCACCAACTCGACGGCGCAGCCCAATTCTCTGCCCCTCCCCTAAACGTTCCAGTCAAGACATCCTCGCCAGTGTCGGCGCTGACAAGGTCGTAGGTATACTCCCGGCTCGCGGTGACAAACACCTTCCTGAACCCGGGGAAGCCGAGGTCGCAGCTTACAGGCCACGCTGGCTTTGGGATCGTACCGTTGAAGAGGCAGGTGAAGAGTGTGTCGGGGGCTACCTCCGTGTCGATATTTGTGTCGGGGTCGACTTTGACGAGGTGCGATGCGTTGGGGTTGATCATTGGGATATCGACCAAACGGGCGCCGAAGCCTGTGTAGGGAACTGTGAGCGTGTTCGCCTCAGACGCAGAGGACACGATCTCGATGAAGCCTCCGAAGGAGATGCCCCTAGACGTCGCCGGGAGCGCTGGGTTGGACCGAACGGATACCGAGATGGTTGCAGATCCGCCCGGGACAAGCTCCACCTCTGCCGGCGAGATATCCACGTCCGCATACATCGGATGCCCTTCCGCGCCGGACAGGCCGTACGGGTCCGCCTCGCTCAGGATATACCCCGAGGCCGCACCCAAATGACTCAACTTGTACTTCAGAGTCTCCGTCCCCGTATTCCTCAGACTGAAGTCCAGCTTCTCCGGACGATGCGCCGTATCATTGAAGTCCAAGCTCGAGACATTCACAACGGAAACGGTGTGAACGGCATCCCACGCATCGACAAGCCCACCGCCCTGACTGAACACTGGCGCTAAAAACTCCTTCTTCTGCCTCACATCATCAATGAACCGCACCGGCTTCGCGGTAGAGGCCACCACTGCAAGAATCTGCTGCGGATCGTAGTCCGGATGCCGTTCCTTCACCAGGGCGTACACGCCCACGGCAAACGGATTCGACATGCTCGTCCCGCCGACAACAGCCACACCCCCAAATCTTGGCAGGAAAGCACTAAGGATATTCTCCCCCGGCGCGATGAAGGACGGATAACTCTTACCCTCGGGTGTAGGACCCCAGCTGGAGAATCCGGAAACGAGACCACCTGAAATGTCATTGTCTCGGTAGAGCACCTCTTCCTGCGCCTCAGAGATGTTCGAGGGGACGGATATCCGTACGGAAGAGCCGTTGGAAAGTATTCCTGCAAGGAAGAGTCCATCCTCATTGGAGATACGAGCAATGCCCTTGTAATCCCTGGAGTACTCTGCAAACCCAGGCCGCCACTGCATTCCATCAACGACGGAGGCCGACGCAGCCTGATACCGTAACACGTACGGAATCCCCAACCCAAGCGCGAGCCGAGTTGACGTATTTCCAGGGCCCAACCAGCAGTGATCTTCCTCGATGAGCATAATCGTATTCGCCGGGTCGGTAGGAGGTACAAAGCCCCCCGGCACAGGGTTACACCCCTCCGGCAACCCTTCCGCGGGACCAGGACTCCATAGAGTGAGGTTATTCCCAGCTGGAAAATTAGCAGGGAACTGCGGCGCGTAACGAATAAAGCCAGCCTCATCTCCAGATGTAAAGTTGGCTCGCCACGTGTAATACGGTGTCGCAGAATTATCCGCTGATCCTATCGCCGCAGCACCTCGAGCGTTGGCGGGTGATCCGCCCGTGAACAAGCCAGGCCCGTCATTCCCAGACCCAACCGTCACCGCCGTTCCGTTCGCAACAGCCTGGCTGACCAAACGAGCGACAGGTTCTGATGAATTACCCAACGTTGTTAGCTTCAACATGACTCAGAACCTGGCAAGATTCTCGTGAATAGTTGTGGACTCACCCTCTTCAAAAGCAAGCCCGATCCCGTACCCAACCATGATAAGATCAACCCCCTTGCTACTAGCACTCTCAATGGCAGCCATAAAATCATCTAACCCACCCGGGACAGCACCTTCACACGGATCAAGTCCATACAAGTCAACCGTCACATTCGGCGCCACACCCACGACGCCAAACTTTCTTTCCTCGCTCTCGGCAGCTATGATACCCAGCACATGCGTCCCATGCAAGAAGTTGATGCAGTTATCGCCCGTAAAGTCAAACGCGTCCTCAACGTAGTTGTAGTTATACGTCACTCGCGTTTGAGAAAGCCCAGGAGAAGCAAGATCGAAGCCCGTGTCGATTACTGCGATACGCATGCCGGTTCCGAGGGTGCCTTCGGCGTGGAGGCGCCATACACCTGTGTCGTTGTGTGTTGGCAGGATGGGTGATTCGTACAACCCACCGTTGGTGGTCGTGGTGCCTTGTCGTTTGACCATCTGCGATGTTCCTTCTGGGAGAGCTCCATGTTGTTGTTGGGAACGTTGCTGTCTGTGTTGAGGTGTTTGATGACCCCGCGAGGCGGAAGAAGCCTTCTTGATATCGTCTAGGGATTGAATCATAGGCAGAATTCCGCTCCGGACTGTTTGCCTGTCTCCCTCGCAGGACAAACCGAATGAGAGACCGCGGAAGGATGGGGAGCTGAATGTGTGACGGCGGGTGACTATGCATTCATAGTCGATCAAGCGTTGTTCTATGGTGTTGAAAATAACGTCTGGGCTCTGGAAGGGCAAGTCAGTCCTGTAGGACAACGAAGTTGGTGTGTTTTACATTTGATGACATACCTCTTGTGCGCCTTCCGTAAACTCTACCAGAATGATGCTCGGGACCTTGTTGGTAATAGTATTTTGCTGTTCGATGGCCAGCGCAAAGGCCACCGCGAGGTGGAGCAAGATGAGTAAAACCCTCATGTTCGAAACGATTGACTGGAGAAAAAAGAAAAATACAAAGCCCATGGCTGATTAGGTAGTCGATGAAGCTTCTTTTGTAGTTCGTCTGATATAAAAAGACGTGGGTAGAGTGAGGACAGAGTTGCGAGATACCCCACGCGTCCCGCGGACGCCATGTAAAACCCCCTGACTGCCGAGAAAACCATCAAAACTCTATGAAGAAGATTGATTGAAATCAACATGGATATACCACTCCTGTGAGATTGTGACTCGATAATTCGGACTGTTCAAGACTCCGTCTGGGTAGTTAGTTAGGTGGGTCACTATGAAGGGTAGTCAGGGGGTTTAGCTACTACGTGACAGCAGACTGGAGTAATAATATGGAACCAAAACTTCGATGCAGCAATAGTAGATAAAGATGATATTTGCGCCAATTGTTGGCGTTGGCAGGTTACGCTGCAATATGAAGTGGTAAACCGAAAAGTGATCTAATGGAGAAATCCAACGCTTGCTCTATCGCTTTCTTTGTGCAGCAACAACTCTGATACATTGTGCATCGTAGCCCATTGGCTATATGGGATCAGACTCAAAATCAGTCTGCAACGGCAGACGCTATGCCATTTTTCTTGTAGTTGTATCGATCAGTCCGATTCGGCCGAAGCCTCGGGTTGGACCCGTTCCTCCGACAGCTTCGGGTTTCTCAACGCGAAAGCAAAGCCGACCATGGGCACGCAGATGCACAGTCCAGCAATGCACAAAAGCCTTTGAACACCACGGTAGCTGTCAATGATGGCGTCTCTGATTTCTCCGCCGACCGGGTAATCTTCCATGGTTGAGAATGGCGAGTTGTAGACCAGTGCCGCCAGGGTTTTGTTCGGCTGGAACTCGAGGTTGGACTCGAGAGAGGGGTAAAGAAGCTGCGTCCACATGGCCCCTGACAGACAGTTTCCAAGGGCGCTCCCGACGTTAAAGATGGCGAGGTAGAGACTCGTAACGACCGCAACGTGCTCCCGATCGGATGATGCTTGAATGGAGGCCTGCGTCGGGTACGCAAACAGACCACCCGCCAGGCCCATGATAATTTGTCCGGCAATAAGCCCAGACTGCGAAGGAGAAGAAGCTCCTCCAGGGTATAATATGAGAAGTCCAAAGGAGGCCGTGAAAATGCAAGCGCCAGTAATGATGATGCCCTTGAGTCTTCGAATCCTATAAATGACAACGCCCATCAAGACACCGCTAAAAACGCCGAAGAAGGAGAAGAATGACAAGATGCGAGTGGCCGTCTCGATGGGGAAGTCAAAGGCCACGACGAGAACGGTGTATAAGTAGTTCCCTTGCGTCGACCAGGCAAAGTTGAGAAGACTGCGGACGGCCAAGGCGGACCAAACGCCACGATCTCTGAGGAGGCGGAAGGGGATGAGCGGGACCTGGGCGTAGCGGCGCTCCCAGAAGATGAACGCCGGAATGCAAAGCAGCCCAAAGGCAAGCGGAATGATGATTCCCGGGCTCTTCCAGTGGCTCACAGTTCCTCCCGCCAGAGTCAGTGGTGCTAGGGTGAAAGAGAAGGCGGTAATGAGGATAGCGAGGCCGATGGCATCGAGTTGATGGAAGAGGTCGACGGTAGCCTTCTTCGACTCGGCCTGACGATCAGCCTTTCGGGAGCGTTGGCCAAAGGTGTAGAGGCTAGTGAGGAGCGGGATGGAGCAGATGGGCAGGATGATGGCCCACATTCCAATGCCCCAGCGCCATGATGTGACTCGCAAGACAGCTGAGGTGACGTTGCCGCTGATCCAGGTGTTGAACACGAAGGGGATAGCGGGGATGTAACTGAAGAAGACTCGAGATCGCATCGACGAGAAGTCGGCCACGAGGACCTCAAGTAGGAGGACGATGCATGTCCAGCCAATCTGGTATAGAACGGCACCGAGGCAGAATACTTCCACCGAAGAGGCACTGGCTTCGAGGGCGGTCCCGACGACATAGAAGAGTATAGAGGCAGCGATGGTCTCAAAGCGGCCGTAAATATCGGCGACCTTGGCCGCGGTGGGCTGCGATGCCACGGCGATAACACTCCGCAGCACGTTGATGGTTGAGTGGGATGAGTGGAGGTTGAGGCTTGAGGTGGCGTAGGGCTGGTAGGTTCCCCGCACCTGGCTGTCGAGACCATAGGCGTAGCCGACCAGGAAGATCCCGACAAAAAGCCAGACGCGCTCGGCACTGCTGATCTGGTTCGCGACGGTATCGGAGTGTGCGACGCCGCCCGAGGGCGCATCATGAGAGTGGAGGGTTGCGTCGGCTTGGCTCGGTGCTCCGACGGTGAGGTCGGACTCGAGGAGCGGCGAGGTCTCGCGGCCCGGGGAAGGTCGGCGCTTCGACCATAGTTTCGACATTTCTCTGTCTCTTCTTGTTCTCCCTTGCGTTATTCGATATTGGCGAAAACCTTATGTCTCGGTACTTCTGTAACGCGCGCCGCGGGCGGAGATGAGGTAAGGGACTAGAGGTCTGGGCAACCTCTTTTCGTGATGTCTCGTTTACGAAACGTCCCCGTGCAGCACACCGAGTTTAACGATGGATGGAAGCTCGCGACCGTAGCATGCGCAGTCATCGGCGGGAATAGGGAGAAAGATTCTTCTCGGCTGTGTATCCGTATCGAGCGCCTGCTCAGGAGGGTCAGTCAGCAGGGGTTATTTGCGTAGATAGTACATAGGTAAGTTGAGAAAGATGGGTGTTACTTAGGGTCTTCGTACCTTTGCGAGCTCAGAGATTCGCAGATGGATGGGCAACTCGGCCGCAGAGGTCCATGAGAAATGATGCAGAAGCGATGTTTGGCAGCAGCCCTACCCTGCGGACATGATGTGAAAAGATGTGCAGGCAAACAGGAAGGATTTCAGTCAACCACCCACAGCTGGCATTCTGACACCCCGGGCCTCATGATCAGGGGACCAACGAATGCTCTGTCAGCAGGCTATGCAGGCGTGGCAGTCGCGGGTAGGCAGCACGGCAGGCGAGGACCGGAGCCTGAGGTGAGGTGGACGGGGAAAGTGACAACACATAAGTCCCTCCTTCCTTCCTTCCGGGTTTAGGTACCTGGCTGCACCTGCCTACCTTACCTTTTGGTGCCTTCCTGAGGTGACCGATCAGATTAGATCATCTGATAAAGAAGGCACCCCACCAGCACCGTGGCCAATCACGCAATTCGGGATCGTCCGTTGCCCGCCATAAGCGCCGATTTTATCCGTGGCCTTCTGCATTCTTGGAACACAACATACAGTGGCGTAAAGTCAAAGTTGAAGAGCGTTATTGTCTCTATAAAGATCAGTACATGATAACGCCATGTCTGTGGTATCTGATTGCAGATAGTGAACCAGTGTCTCTGAAGAGCAGGGCAATGGGTATCACATTCTTTGCTGAGACTCACCTGCCATTCGTCATATTGCCCCGCTAAAATGTCAGCTCGGCCAGAACCTCGGGTTTTCGGCACATGACTCCTTAGCCCGACCTTCCTCGGCGAAGCTAGAGCATTGCATGTTATCCGGTGTACATGGCGCTCCAAGTGGGATGATGGTACTGCACGTAACAGAGATGGCTTCTCTGCACGGAGACAATGCACAAGGTACCTCGAGGTTCACCTAGAAGGAAACAGAAACTCAACTTTGAGTGTTCCCTTCTCCAGATGCCCACAGCGGGCGGGAAGCAAGCATTAGGGGTCTTCGGATGGCACCGAGACATCTGCGCGCCCACTACTGATTGGCGCTTTGACTCAGCCGTTACGCTAATTGGACTTTGTCCCAAGCCCCGAAGTCCTAAAGCCCACAACTGCAACCACGCTATTACGCACGATGAGATCCTTTCAAGGTGGTTGTACATAGGCAGCTTATCCGTCAGAAGTTGCAATTGTATCCATTTCTTCTTCATCCACTGACTTGATTGAGGCTGAAAGATCTATACCCAATACCCATCAGATCGATTTGAGATGCTCACGATGCAGCAGCGTCATTGGATTCTGGAAGCAGGTCCCAGCAGGATACACTACATCCTACCAGTCATCCATGTCGCCAAGACAATCTCCCGATCTTCCCTGCGCTAAGTCATTACTTGTTGAGAAGGGAGAACGGCACACTTGAATCAGCGCAAAGAGCAACAGGGTATAGTTCATCTCTGAGTTTCCGGTAGTTGCGCTTGGTTCTCAACTGCACGCTGTCCTGCAACATTGATGCCCCCCCGAACTATGTATCCCGTTCACGCGACGATGGGATCACACATTGCGAGTCTGTCATCCCTCTTGGCAGTTGAACTCTTGAAATACCTTGAACTTCTTTGGTTTTATTTTAATCAAGCTGCACCCTTCTTCTAACAGGTAGGTGCCCGAACTACATCACCGTCTTATGCCGCACCGCCGCGACCACCGACACCAAACTGGGCCTGAGCCTCTGCAACTCCGGCCGGAATTGGGGGCAGCTCGCGTCCACGGCCCGTGGGCAGCGGCATAAACTTGGTCTCGGCCAAGAACCGCAGATACCGTCCAATGTCCTCGCGGGTAATACCCTCACCCGCACTATCATCAACCCCAGTCCAGCGCTCAGCATCGGCCTTGAGAACAGCAACGGCATTTCTGTCATCGAGTTCGGGTGCGCGCGTCGTCGAGGGCAGGTCAGACGTAGCCATGTGGAACAGCGGCATCAGCGCGCTCTGCTCCTGATCCTTCTCGACGGCACCAGCCGACACAAACTCTTCGAGCTGCGTCTTCCACTCCTCATAGTCGACCTCGGGGACGTCGTAGCCGTAGTAGCTCAGCGTCGAGAGGAACTCGTTCATGCGGAGGCGCGGGTGCGCCGTCACGTGGACGACGTTGACGCCGGGGAGGGGGTTGAGTCCAGCGGCGATGACGACACGGGCGACGTGGTCTACAGGCACGGCGTTGACTGAGTTGACGATGCGCGGGCGGGCCTTGAGCTGGACACAACCCTTGCAGAGTCTGATGAGGAAGTCATCCGTGTTGGAGACACCGCCATGACGGCTACCGAGGATGTATCCGGGACGGATGACGGCGCCGCGGAGGCCGCGCTTACCGGCTTCGCGAACAAGCTGCTCAGAGACCTGCAGAATTATCAGCTTCGTTTCGAGAGTTCAGTCATATTACCTAAACATACCCATTTGGTCTGGCCGTAGCCAGTACCGAGACCACTACGGCTGCCCTGCAAGTCATCCTCCTCAAGGACCGCTCCGCGACCAGTTGCCGTCTCCTTGTCAGAAAGGTTGACGTAGTGCTCAGTATCCAGCGTCGAGGTAGATGACACAAAGGACAAGATCTTGGGCTTGCCTTCGTTGCAAAGTTTCATCGCGTCAATGGTAGACAGGACGTTGCTGCGCATCATCTGCTCATAGCGCGCAATCCAGTGCACGTACGCCGCGTTGTGGACAATCACGTCCGCCTTATCAGCGACTTGCTTCCAGCTGGCATCGTCCAGGCCGAGACGCGGCTTGGACAGGTCACCAAGAACACAGTCGATTCTGTCGGCCCATGAATCCTGCCACAAGGCGTAGCCCTTGAGTGATCTTGTGAGGCGCTCCTTGGCAGCAGCAGTATCCTTGACACCACGAATGTGCACGAGGAGCTTGGTGTTCTGTCTGCTAAGTATATCCTGAACCAGGTACGCGCCCAAGAAACCAGTGGCACCAGTGAGGAAGAACGTCGCACCGGCCGACGGGCTCAAAGCCGCCGGGTCGGCGCTCTGGTACTTGGCGTCAAGAGTGTTGACAAGCTCGTCCAGCGACTTGGCGTACACTGCTTCCGCAGCCTTGTCCACCATGGGTGCCTGACCGCTCTTGAGGCGGTCAATCTGGGTGCTCAACGCGCTGAGTGTCGGGTTGGCATAGAGGACACCAATGGTAATGTCGACGCCCAAGTTCTTGCGGATGTTGAGGAGGAGCTGCTGAGCCAGAAGACTGTGCCCACCGCAGTCAAAGAAGTCCGACTCGGACCTGAAATAGGTTAGCTTCGATTTGTATACATCGTAGTCGATGATTGAATCCACTTACTTGATCGTCTTCTCGTTCAGTCCCTTGATGAGGGTTGCCCACTGCGCGGCAACGGTCTTTTCCGTCTCAGACAGAGCCTCCCAGCTCTTGAGGTCCTCTTCTGAGGCATCCTCCATCATCTCGGTGGTATCGGGGAAAGGCAGAGCCGGGGTATCCACCTTGCCGTTGGGGTTGAGAGGGAGCTTCTGCAACACAATGTACGTGGAGGGTACCGCGTAGACTGGCAGACGAGCCTTGAGGTGGTCTCGCACCTCGGCCTGGATCCTGCGGAATCTCTTGAGGTATACCACGCTCGATCCCATTTCAACGCCCTCGTCTTCGACGTCCTCCTGGTTCTGAGCCTCCAACCAGCGCTTCCACTCCGCGATCTCAGGCACGATGTAGCTGACAAGATTCGGCTCCTCGTTACGATCTCTGCGAACAAGAGTCTTGCAGTCTCTGATGAGCGGGCTTCCTCCCAAGTTGGCATCAATCTCGTTCAGCTCGATACGGAACCCACGGATCTTGACTTGCGAATCGATACGGCCAGACACCTGCACAGCTCCCGAAGGGAGGTACTGACCAAGATCTCCTGTGCGGTACAGTCTGTCGCGGGGACCCTTGTAATATTGTCGCCACGGCTCGCCGTTTGCGCTGGCCTTGTCGGCTTCCACCCACTTGGCGTTGTCGACGAACCAGTTCTCAATGAACTTCTCTTTGTTCTTCTCTGGCTCGCCGAGGTAACCCTCAGCCAAACCAGCCGCTCTGATGTACAGCTCGCCGACCTCGCCGACGCCGCACATCTTGTTGTGGTCATCCCGAGAAACAACGAGGACTTGAACATTGTGCATTCCCCAACCTGCGGGGACGACATCACCAAGTGAGTCGAGAGCTGTCGGGTCGGCCTCGGCGGAGGGGATCTCGAAGTAGGAGACCGCTCTGCTAGTCTCGGTGGTGCCGTACATGTTGACAATGGCGCATGAGGGGCCCAACTTGCGAAGCACCTTGCAGTCGCGAGTGGTGAGGATATCTCCAACGAAAAAGACGTGCTTCAGGGAAGGGAACTTGGCGGTGGCTCCACCGACCAGAATTTGTCCCATGGCAGGGGTCAGATGAGTTACAGTGGGTGACCAAGCGTTCATCCACTCACTCAACTTCTCGTGCTGGATATCTTCCTTGGCAGGAATGAGAAGCTGAGCGCCGAGGAAGAGAGGCGTCATGATATCTGAGCGACTAAGTCAGCATGAGTGCCAAGATCTGGGGCCAAGGGCTATTATCACCTCGCTGAATGGGGTCGTGAGCGATACCAGACAAGCAAGCGAAGACGCTCTCAGATGAGAGGTTGAAACGCTCTGCCATCCATGGGAAGTATCTTGTCAAGCCGTAATGACGTCCCAGCACAGCCTTGGGCTTTCCTTCGCTGCCAGACGTATAACTAAGGGTGGGGTTGGAGTCGGGGCCGACGATGACGTCGGGGAGAGACGAGGCCTTGGCTCTTACACTGGCAAACAGATCTTCGGTATCTTGTTCGCCGCTAGACAGCACGCCGGCGTCACTGAGGCGAAGATTCGGGAGCTGTGTCTTGAGGGATAATTCCTCGTCGATGTACTTCTGTACTACAGGAGCAAGAGGACTAGAGATCACAGGTCAGTAAACTGCAAAAAGACGAGACACGCTGAGGAGGGGCTGGCGGAACGGCAGGTACGTACCCATTCTCGTCTACGGCCTTGCCGATAGAAATCAGAGCCTTGGGTTGGGAAACTTCCAGATAGACTAATCAAGTCAGCAAGACCACCTGTTTGACATGGAACATAGTACTAACTCTGTTGTCTCTGAGGAGGATAGAGAGGATCAAGCACCGTTACTGTAGCTCCAGCAGCCTATCAAAGTGAGTCAACGCGCGCAGCTTGAGCGGGAGGCTGGCGGGCCATACGAGGGTTCCCATGAACGCGCAGACCAGCTCAACCGAACGGTGAGCAAAGATCATTACAACGTCTCCATTGGTGATTCCAGCATCATGCAAGTGGTTGGCAATCGTGTTGGACGCCTCGCTGATTTGGCGATATGTGAATGTCCTCGTTGGCGTCCTTGTCAAAAGGTCAGCAAGCGTAGGGCAACACGTAGCAGCGCTCGGCTCAAATTCTGCTTACGTCTGACTTTTAGTCTCGGTCACGCAGGGTCGGTCGGGATGCGACTGAGCATTTTTGTGGAATATCTCGTGGATTGCGCCGACGTAGCCGCTCCAGTCGAGGTCGATGGTGGGGTCGGGGAGGTCGACCATAGTGGCGTTTTGAGGGGTTCGAGTTCTTCGATACGGTATTAGAGAGACGATCTGTGAGTGATTCGGAGGGCGTCAATTGGAAGCAGGAAAGATTGTTTGAAGTGACTCAATCAGGTCACTGAGCCGTGAAATTGAAAAACCGCAGAGTAAAGTTTTTGGCCTGGATGCGTCATGTCGCAAATCAATTGAATTTCTGCCACTGACTCCGACTTAGGAGGGGTAGTGGGGTAGTCGCTAGGCGGTCAAGCTCTTGGGTGCTTCGATGTTGAGGGATGAAATGCAGAGTCAGCCAAAACAGCTTTCATCGTTGAGCCTTCTGATAGGGCGACGTTAAGTGCCGGGGGTGGGGGGTTGTCATCCGGATTAACCGCTGGCCCGGCTTCGGCAATCTGAGTCATCATCCCGTCTGCCCAAGCTGACTCATCCAGTCCACCAAACAATCTAAAGACATAGCACGATGTCTTGAGTTTGACCTGACGGAAAGCATTGGATGCCGCATACCCCGTTCATCGAGGTAAAACGACATTTTGGGCTATCGATTCGCGAGTTCTGGCGTCTGAAACTGATACAGCATCTCGGAAAATTGAAATGGTCAATCCTAGTGGGCATCGAAAGTGCAGTGGGAAGGGGCCGCAACGTCCAGTCATCTTCAAATCTTCAAATGCAGTTTGAAAAAGAAACTCTTGGGATATGCCAACTCTGAACACAAATTGTATTCTACCAAAACATCAAACACGTCAGTCTTGTGAGCGATTCAGCCGTCGAAAGTTTTCTCACGAATTTCCAATTCATAGATTAGTCTTGATCCCTAGCGACAATCTCGGATCCGCTGAAAATTACAGATGGCATGTCGCGATCCGATCATGACAGGCTCAAAGCTTTCACTTTGGCACTTGACCTTGTGGTTCAGGCTTTCTTCTTGACACTGACCAACTTAACACAAAAGCACCTCAGCACTGACCTCGAATTTACGGATACCATAGCGACTTATTTTCCGTACCGCCGATCACTGCTCGCTTATTACATTCTGGGATCTCATCTCGCTGTCAAGCACGGCTCCGACTCCTAGCTCGCACCATGAAGTCGAGCTATCTGCTCACGAGACTCATTCGATGGGGCGAGATCTTCAGCGCAGGGCTGAAGCTTCATACAAAGCAAGTAAGCCCCAAATATCAATCACTTTTCCCGAGGATAATCGCGAGAGTTTGCCTGTGATTTGCGCGTCGTATCCGAAGGCGATCACCGGGCACGAATCGTGGGGAAACACACCCACCGGCTCGGAGGAGGCTCCGATGAATTGAACAAGTATGTCACTCACATGCGCGCTTACATCGAGTAGATATCCCCGAAAATAAAACAAGAGGCCACTTCTACCTAGGGTATCATTGCATTCCGTTCTCTTGTCCTTGTATTAGCATGCTGTAGCTGCGCGGTACTCCGAAAGCAAAACTCATCAACTGCTCTCAGACGTCACTAATATAAGTATCTATACCCTGTCTTTTCCCAACTTCCGCTGTATCTCGAAACTTGCATCGGCATACATCATAAGTGAAATAGGGTCGGACAAATACATGATTAGTCAACGTATCTTAAGAAACCACATACGACGTCATCTAGCAGTTGATGGGATGTATATCTTCACTGCGCCAGTATACACAGAGTAGTGACGATAGCTTTATGAAACTTGTGTCTTGCTTGGTCGCCTGAGGCTCTGGGGTCGGAATGGTTCATAGATTTGTATCCAGGCACTCGGGAGTGCTTATTGATAGGGATCTCGAGAGAATTAAAGCCCAGGGATAGAGAAGGGGAGCTGTATTGGGACACTTTGGCACTCGTCTGCGCAACCTTATCTAAGACTTATTGACATCACCGTACTGTCTGGCCTGCCGTAATGTCTGCCCTATTTCCAACATGTCACTCATGGGCTCCCATGATACAAATGATAAAACAAGTCGCCGCTATTCTTTTCATAAGACACAGAAAGTTGGCCTTTCATTCCAACTACGAGTGAGGCTCTAGCCATTAAAGCACAATATGAAAAGAAGTGCGTATACGGCGCATTTCCTCGAGAGGATTATGATCATGTTTGGAATGGTCTCAACAAACATTGATATCGATCGTTTGTGGCAGTCGTTGCTATCTCGATCCCGATGAGCTGCATCGGGATAGGAAGTCAAGAGAAGCAGTAGGTTTCGGAATTGCCCCTGTTCTTCGCCAAAACACCACGGTTGAATTCTGCCCTCTTCGCCTGTCGGCCTCGAGCGCGCCAGAAATAGAGAGTCTGCCCACATAACGGCAGCTGCGGAACATAGTCGTGCTAGTTACAGTTCAGCTTATCAATCAGATACAGACCTGTCGCAACTATGGCAATTGGCAAAGATAGCATCATGCTATCGGTTTCATTCTACCTTAGTCTTCCATTATTGCAGTCGGGCACCAATGCATTTACAAGTACTGAGTATGCGTTCGCTTTGTGATATGCAATCAGATATTGTGGACTGGAGTGGCGTTGGGTGTTCATCGAATTCTTGGCATAAAGTTTTCACGGCCTTGAAACCGCCATGGATCCATCTTGAATTCATGGCGACGATCACCCGCTCGATATGAACAGGCTATTGATATATCAGGGGTAGGATTTCATCTCCAAGCACTCACGCGCGGCGCCCGCTGTACGTGGGCCTTCGAAAACAGTTTTGAGACCGTTCTTATCCACAGCGTCCGAGAGCGTCATCCTAATACTCCCCATTTGTTGATGAGGTGGAGACATTCTGGCTAGAACACTCAACTTGGAGAGTCACGCGGCGTTCATGATGTTTTGCAGATGCATTTTGCCCGACAGTCTGGGTGCTGCGGCTCCGGACAGGACTTGATTCCTATCAGTCTTGGGTCCGCAAAGCTGACTGCTAACCTTGGCGACAAATATAGTTTCGCCATATCATTTTTCTCCCGGGCAATTATGACAGCGAAAACGAGAATAAGCGCGTCCGAAGACCGCAGCGATCTATCTAGCTTTCCTTCATAGTCTTTCAAATCATCGGCTATTGATAAGCCCGGTTCCCAGCTTATCAGCTTCTGAATTGCCGCGCAATCGCGGGCTCCCACCCGTATACGTGTTTTTGTTTCGATTTACCTTCAAGGCTTACATCTGCTTTCAGATTTACGAGACAAGAGAGACAATACTTCTCCACTAAGGAGGTGGCTGGTCAGTGCACCCCTGTTGTTCTGTGCGGACAGCAAGCCATTAAGTGAGAACTTTATTATAGTACAAATGGAACAGGTTTCTCAAGTCTTGCGTGTGCGTATTGACGTACTCCGCAGAACCCCCGTGTTCGAGAAAGTGCTGGGTAAATTTCTGCTCGAATGCGGGTTCTATACAAGATTTATCCCGGATATCCAGCCATTTGCTCAGGGCCTTACGAATTGCACAGCGCCCCGTGTAGCATCTGGCAGGGCCTTGCTGGATTAAGATCGCCGACATTGTGATATCCAATGCCGTATTTGTACCTTACGTAACTCACCCGGCCGAGTCCGATGAAAGTGAAAAAGACTGTTCCGAATCCTAAATCGGGGTCATATCCAATTCCATAACGGTGCTAAGCGGTGTCGCCGACGGACGCTAGTATCGTGAAACCCCCGAGACTTCCATGTTGATAGAACAATAAGCGAGACTGTGGTGCCATAAGTGCGCGGGCGCCCGCGGGGTTTTGATCATTACAAGCGAAAATAATTGGATTGCTGAAGGGCCAAGGCATACGGATTGGCATGAAATTACCAGCATCTCCTACACTTTCCAGTCTAGCTAGAGGCAGGTTGCGCAAGTTGTCTCCCCAACGACAAGCTCCAGCCAGCTGGGCTAGGTAGTGGTCAATTGTCTGTGCGATCACAGCAATTAAGAAGGTTTTCTTGGATTTCTGAATAAGGAAAGTAATTATAGTGCACTCTGAGCAAAGTAGCGGGCGAGCCGTCTTTACGAGAGAAAGCAATAGATCTGATTACGTTGAACTCACATCATCAGCGCCATTGCGATTAACCCTGTTCGCCACGAGCTCGCACTCCGTCGCGCGAGAAACAAGATCTCGCCCAGCCGCCTTCGATGATACCTTCTGACTCGCAGCAATACGGATAGCCGAGCGCTTGAAAGGAAGTACGTTACCGACGTTATGGCACATTGTGGAAATTTCCCCATCGTGGGTACGAGGACATGACTCCAGCAAAGGTTACATAACCAGCTATGTACGGAGTACGCTCTTGGAAATGACGTGACAATCCTTGTGAGGAAGCTTCCTCTCTCTTCTCTCTCGAAGAGCCGCCGGGTGCGCTTATGGCACTTGTATGCGCCGCCCACAGAAGGGTGCCACCATGGTCCATGTTAACCAAGTGAAAGGAAAATCGGCTTCAAAAAAAGTCCGTCGAAGCAGCTCACCGCCCTCTCACACAGCCGTAATGGGTTACTAAGAGCTTGAGATTCCTCTGAGCATGTGTTTTTATCTTGTTTCAAATCTCGGTTGAATGCTACCGAGCCAGCCTGAAATTCTTGAAAAATCCGCGTTGTCTCCTTTTTCTCATCGGGGACCACTTGGTGCTTCTATTAGAGTTTGGAGCGACGGTGAACTCCACTCATTAAACTTTATTTCTCACGTGCCTGCTGCTTCCTGTCCGCTGTCTGTTCGCTTGCGTGGGCTGCATATTTCGCATAGCCGTACGACCAATTTCTCCGTGGACATGGGGCGATGTTGATTTATCGTCTTAGTGCCATCCGCAACCCACGTTCCGTACGCTGCGATGAAGATCTCAAGGGGTTGTGAGAGATGGCTTCGAAATCAACAGGCTGTTGAGATCAACCGTAATTCCGAAAGCGACGCCGAGCCGCCCCTTATGAGCTTCTCTTTTGGCCTGTCATCGCCGAGAAGCTTTCATGAGGCGATCTCTTAGGCTCTTCTACCCCTTGCCCCCCACGGCACGAAGGCATGGGTGGGCTGGCTTGCAGGCACAATGCCGATGTCTGTGGTTACTGTGGATAGGTGGTATGAGTTCGGGAGATGGGGATAAATGGACGAATTAGGCTGCTCGGCCGAACGCCGAACGATCCGGATCCCTGGCCATTTTGGACCCCAAGCGCGGCGTTCTCTACACTGTTCCATAGCTTGGCAGGGTCTCTTCGTCAACTTCACCTTGGCATGGGCAACCTCACTCGTCGACTGATTTTAGAGTTCTCACTCATCGGCAGAGGCTTAGCCAAACCAGGCATGGGGTGAGCTGCCATATGGCATCTTGACAGATGAAGGGAGCCATGGTTCTCCTGGCCTTCCCGGACGCCATCCCGCAAGCTAAGAGCGTTGCGCCCGTTGGGCTTCAAGGCTCCCCAGGGAGGCGTTACCCCGCGGACGTCGGACATGTAATACCGGACATTGGTCTACCAGCGTTTACCGCTCGCTTGTACAAGTAACTGAACCAAGCCAAGAGTGAACCTCTCACGATGGCTCGTAGACCATCATAGCCTTTCTTTTTGACTTGTCTTCTGGCGGAGGAACGACTTGGGTTCAACGGACAAGGTCGGCAGGTACGACGGTCATGATAATCACATAATCATCCCAATAACCGGTAACTTAAACGCAAACATGTACACACGAACACACACTCTCTCGCCGCTCCCGACGGTTCTTCGACATGGCCTCAAAGCCGTCGTTACGCTCTCGTTTTTCTCTCTCGTCACTTCCTTCACACTCCTCGTATACCTGATTGGCAGACTCGCATGTTGGTATCGGAGGACGAGTCCGAAGAAGGAACAGCAACTCCTAGCCACCACTACACAGGTTTCAGTCATCGCCGGTCTACCCCACGAACTCGAGGCCCAGTATAACGCAAACGGGCAGTCGAAGCGATCGAGAGTCCCGAACCAGTTCCTCATTCTCCTACTCAACGTCCTCTTTGCCGATGCCATCCAGGCCTGCGCCTTCTTCCTTGACGTTGTCTGGTTGGTAGAAGATAAGATCACCGACGACTCGGCCGCGTGCTGGGCTCAGGGGTGGTTCATCTCTACGGGCGACCTGGCGTCTACCGCGTTTGTGGCGTTCATCGCAGTACACACCTATCTCACCCTTGTTAGAGGTCTCAAGATCTCGTGCAAGGCCTTCTACAGCACTATCTTTCTTTTGTGGTTCTTTGTTTTGTTTATGTCTGTACTTGGGGTCATCATCACCAACAACGGTGCTGGTAAAGGTGGTTTCTATGTCCGCGATATCACCTGGGTAAGGCCTGTTCTCCGATCTAAGCTTATCATACATCACATGCTTACTTCAGCCTCCATAGTGTTGGATCAACTCAGAATATGAGGCCATGCGGATGTACTTACACTATGCCTGGATGCTGACCCTGATTATAACGGGAACCGTATCGTATGTCTTGGTCTTCGTCCACGTTCACCGGGCAGACAAGGCATTCCGAAGCGCCAGAAAGGCAGCCGCTGCCACGGAAGAGGCTTCATGCGACGGCGTACTAGGTCCCACGACCTTGCCGAACGTCATGTCGCAGCACAACCAAAAGACAGAGGTCCACAAGCGCATTCTCTTCCTCTTCTATCCCATTGTCTTCCTCCTATGCACAGCGCCACTGGCCCTGGGACGTATCCTCAGCAGCGGGGGTATTAAGCTCTCGGCAGAGTACCTCATCTTCGCCGGCTGCATGATCACTTCCAACGGATGGATCGATGTACTCATCTTCTCGAGCACGCGGAGCGGCATCCTCTTTGACGCGCCCGTCGACGAGCAAAACGTCGGCTTAGACACGTTCAACTTCACGCCCCTGGGCCAGCAGTACGGCCACCGGGTCTGGATCGAGGGCGGCGCAGCGAAGGATGACTCCCACAACAGGAAGCCGAGCGTGTTTCGTAGACCCTCGCGCCGGGCGCGGCTTGGCTCCGAGGCCAGCCACGACCGTAGCGAGAGTCAGACGTCGCTGCACGACCGGGACGTGTCTGGCCTCAAGGGCATTCAGATGGAGACTGTGACTCGGATCTTCGTCGAGGAGGTGGACCCTGCGAAGAATAAGAAGTACGCTAATCGGACGCTGAACTCGATGCCATCTGATGAGAGCGTTGGCGAGCGCGTGCAGCAGAGCATAGACTCTTACAGATGAAGGGCTTGAGTTGTTCGACCTGCCCACTCTGCTCAGTCTTGATTTCGAGAGCGTGGTCGCTGGCGAGTTTGATGCTTCTTTGATCGGTGTGACTCACTAGCCGCCGTCTTGTGGCGTCGTGGCGGTGAACCTGAGCTGAACATCAGAAAAGCTGCGGTCTGTCCGTCGACAGCTTCACCGGCCTCGACTCTGAAATTTTTCTACAACATTCGCATGCAACACATGATCATCGTTAAGTGAGTTGAAGATGGCTCCAGTCACTCATCAAACAACCAGAGGCCAAGCTTCGCAGTCAACAACGCCCTTCAGACAGATCAGGGCCCATTTCGATGATGAGACCATCACAGTCTACCAAGCCTACAACGCCGCCATCGCAGAGGCAGCTGTCTCTGCTCAGAAACTAGACGCATCCCCAAACTTCAAACTTACCCGCATGACCTGGATCAAGCCAAGCTGGGCATGGATGCTGTACCGCGCAGGCTATTCATACAAAGATCGCGGCCAGGAGCGCATCTTGGCGATCAAAATGACCCACGCCGGTTTCGTCGACCTTCTTCGTCAAAGCGTGTTAACCCATGGTAGCGATTTGGATAAGGGCGATGGACGGGTGCGCGTTCAATGGGACCCGGAACGCGATGTGCGGTTGGAGAAGCTTCCGTATCGGAGCATTCAAATTGGGATCCCTGCTGGTATCTGTGGAGGTTGGGTTGCCGAAGGAATTAGCGGTATCGAAGATGTGACGGCCAGGGCGCGTGAGCTGAAAAGAGTCTTGGCTGAGCGGCCTGATGTTGGTGATGATGAGCTAATGGTCCTAGGCCTGGTTCCAGCCGAGAAGGAATTCCTAGTTCCCGAAGACGTTGGGGATATCTTGGGAATAGGTTCCTTCCTCAAAATTGACTAGTTTTCAATAACAGTTCTGAAAATCCAAATTGCCTTGACCATTCAACAGCTGCCAGATGTTTGGCTGGGATGAACAATGAAGGACACAGGTGTATGAACGGTTGGCTTGATGAGGTCTTGCGAACCCTTGGATGAAGGAAAGTTCGGCGTCAATGACACTTGAGTTCGATCTTTACTCCAGTAACACCATCTCAGAACAAGACGGGGGCCGTGGTATAGGAACAAAGTCTTCTCTCCAGCCTCTCGGAGATCTGCCGAACGTCAGCCGTGTTCAGCTCCGGACTTGTCCCCGAAGAGTGGGGCCGACTCACCGGACTTTAGCAACTTAACCGCATTCCGCTTATCTCCATGTCACCAGGGTTCCCGGTGTTGTCACTTCCCAATTTTGTCTGTGATCGTCCCTTGGACCCTTTGCTGCAGCCAAAGTTGAATGAGTCACAGCGACCCTCTGCTGTGCTACCCGAAGGCATGCATGTATGCGTTTAATGTTGATTGTATTCGTCGATTGAAGCACCATCGTTTGGTAGTAAAAGACATTGAGGGAATGGCGTGTGCATCTTGACTTCACTTTGAATTGGAGCTTTCACAAGCCACATCTTTGGAGGGCCTACCTAGGCGCGGAGTATCGGCAGAAGTTTCCAAAACTCTGGCTAAGCTGACCGTGAGGGGTTGTTGAACTCAATCGAGGGAATCTAGGAAGATTTCTAGATGCAGACGAAAATCAGTGACACCATGCACATCCGAGACTCTGCTTTACACCGCCTGTGAAGACGGCTGCAGTCATATTCACTTGTTCATCATTGTACACTCCTTTTTTAAGATACGAGATGTGCGTGAGATTTCCCGCCAGCTGCCCTGTGCTGCGACACAAGCAGCACGCGTTCTCGGCTCGTCGATCAGCTTGGACCGCAGCATGTGGGGCGCGTCAGCAAGCTGCAGTTAAGCGGATCGTGTCGAGTTGTTAGTCTGGACCGCAAAGAACTCTGGAAGTTGTCTTTTTGTTCGGAGTTTGTTCATAAAACCAGAGACCTCTTCAGGAATTTGTGTGTCAACAGTGGATCTAGTCATCATCTCTTACGAAGAATGTTCAGTAACGTGTAAAAAGAGACATGTGCATCACATATTGTAACATGGAGCAATGACGCTCGGCAAGTCTTTGCTGGTCATTACCTACTTTTGTAGTGAGACAACATCAAAACCAGGGAATTAACGGTTATAACAGAGAGAACAAGACAGATTCTAACGGCCAATGGCCGAGTTGCAGATTTAATTGAGTCATAGGAAACGCCATCCCTCCTAACTCCGCGTCGTGTTCCAAACATTGACACGAACAGTATGTTGTGTAATACTGGGAGCGGGATCCGCCACCACGCTAGAGACGCCCCAGCGAAAGTCGAAAGGAAACCCGGCCCCACCCCCAGAGGAATTTGGATTCCGTCTTTGGTGAAAAAAAGAGAGCTTGGCCATTTGGGGATTAATAATGGGCGCTTGTATGAGTTGCCGGCACGAAAACACATGCAAGCCCCCGTTGGCTGGAAAATAATGTTGGGCCTGTATGTCATCATGGCAAACTATGCGTGGGGTTTCCTCACCCCCCCGAGATAAGGGTGCCGTCGACTCTTTTACACTCGGCGTTGGTCATGAATGTTTCCCACGGAGCAGATGAGATTTGATCTACTCCACAGGGTTGATACAACCCTCTTTGGGTGAGCCCTGCATGCCCTATTCTGATTCGAACCCCTTGCTGCTAATGCTGGCGGACCGTCGCGGATTACAAATTTTCCTCCGTGGAGTGCATGTTGAGGACGCTAATCGCAACGTTGCCAGCCGGTGGGCTACATCATGCGGAGCCTACCTTACCTTAGCTTTAAAGGCTTGACATAATAGACAAGGTGCACTGAATAGTAGGTTTATTTGTATGCCAGCTGGTACACCTCAAAGCCTCCTGAGCTTGATGTCTAAACCTTCTGCCGTTGCTGCTATTGATCTCTTGCATTTTCCATCTCTCCCAGATTTCTTACCCAACCACATTGACCTATCTAATCTACTCGCGGCGTCATCAACTTGATCAATAGATTTTAATACTCACAGAGATAATCCTGTCTTTCTCGTTTTTCGATTTCGACAACAACATCATGGCGGCGGCCGCGAGACCAGAGGAAGATGGCCGCTGGGGAGAGAATGCGGCAGGGGAAATCTCAGTCAACGCTGCGCTGGAGGAGTATCACGATCTTGAGAAGGAGTTGAGCACTATTCAACATCGACATTCTACTGCATATCAACGGAAGCCTCCAGAACACCATGGCGATGCCGGAGGAGAGAGCGACTCGACAATCGCACCCAGTCTATCAGGCGATGACACGTTCGACCTGCCCGACTTTCTCAGAAGGGGTATCATGGACATGCGCACACCTAGCGGCGGACCGGCAAAGAGGCTAGGCGTTTCATTCAAAAGTTTGACAGTTAAAGGCATTGAGTCATCGACGAAGCAGGTCACGACGTTTCCCCGAGATCTAGTCAACACTTTCGGACCGGACTTTTACCGCTTCATCACTGGCATCTTCCCCAAGCTGAAGATTCACAAAGAGCCAACAGTTGACCTCATTAGGAGCATGACAGGAACGGTGCGGCACGGAGAGATTATGCTGGTTCTCGGGCGACCAGGCTCCGGATGTTCGACCTTTCTTAAGGCCATCGCCAACCACCGGGACGAATACGCCAAGGTCGAGGGAGAGGTACATTATGGCGTTATTCCGGCAGAAGATCAACTACAGCGATACCGAGGTGAAGTCGTGTACTGCGAAGAGGACGATCGGCATTTTCCATCTCTCACAGTCTGGCAGACTCTGTGGTTCGCCTTGAAGACGAAGACACGGAAAAGAGAGCAATGGACGATCCCACTGATTCTAGATTCACTTCTCCAAATGTTTGGAATTGATCACACCAAGAACACGTTGGTCGGTGATGAACACATTCGAGGTGAGCTGCTCGAACTTCTGACAACTTTGAAGCAACCTCTGCTGACGCTTGTCAGGTGTTTCTGGAGGAGAGCGAAAACGTGTGAGCCTGGCTGAGACGCTTGCCACACGAGCATCTGTTGTTTGCTGGGACAACTCTACCCGAGGACTTGATGCCAGCACAGCCCTCAGTTTCACCAAATCACTTCGTGTCTACACCGATGTCAGCGGGAGGACGACCCTCGTGACACTCTACCAAGCTGGAGAGTCAATCTACGAGTTGATGGACAAGGTTCTTGTCATAGATGACGGACGCATGCTGTTCCAGGGACCTGGTGATGAGGCAAAGAAATACTTTGAGGACTTGGGATACATGTGCCCTCCCAGACAGTGAGTGGCAGTGAGGCTGTTCTTGAAAAGTTGAGAAGCTAACAAAACTACCATTCAGAACCACCGCCGACTTCCTCACTTCCATTGCCGACAAGAATGCCCGCCACTTCCAACCAGGTCGAGAAGAGACAGCTCCCAAAACACCGGAGGAGCTCGAACAGGCATTCTTGGAGAGCGAACACTACCAACGCATCCTCCAAGATGTCGAGGACTACGAACGAGGCAGCAGATCGGCGAACAACGACAAGCACCGCATGTTCGCAGCCACCGTTAAGGATGCAAAGAGCAAGACCGTCATCGGCGATTCCATCTACACCGTCTCGTTTTTCAAGCAAGTGGCTGCCTGCACCAAGCGCCAGGCATGGCTTCTGTGGGGTGACCGGAGCTCATTCTACACCAAGCTCGCCATCATCATCGCCAACAGCCTCATCGTCTCATCGCTCTTCTACGGCTCCGGACAGGACACGTCCTCCGTTTTCGCGAGAGGCGGTGTGGCCTTCTTCTCGATTGCCTTTATCGGATGGCTTCAATTTGCGGAACTCGTCCCTGCGATTGATGGTAGAACGACAATTGAGAGGCAGCGAGTGTTTGCCTTTTACAGGCCGTCTGCTGTGGTCATTGCGAGGATGCTCTTGGACTTCCCGCTGATCCTGATCATGACGCTCCTGTTCTCCATACCAGTCTACTTTTTAGCGCAGTTCGATGTGGAAGCTTCCAAGTTCTGGATCTACACACTAATTGTGTACACGGCTACCTTTTGCCTTACGACCATGTATCGGATGTTCGCGTCACTGTCATCCACCATTGACGATTCTATCCGGTTTGTTGGCGTCGGTAAGTCGACTATTTCGGATCAGTAACCCTCTTGAAGATTATGCTAACTGTTATCCTCAGTTCTCAATATCATGTTTATCATGACGGGATATGTCATCCCCAAGCCAAATCTCCTCAGCGACGCCATCTGGTTCGGCTGGATTTATTACATCAATCCCGTGGCCTACGGATTTGAAGCCCTCCAAGCCAACGAGTTCTTTGGACGAGAAATGCAATGCAGCGAGTCTCAGCTCGTTCCACGCGGCCCCGGATCCGATCCCAACTATCAAGGCTGCAGTCTTCCTGGCTCAAGCATGGGTAGTACTGTTGTCAGCGGTCCTGATTATTTACAGGCTTCGTTTCAATAGTAAGACCCGCATGCCAGTTTCTCCCTCATAGGTTCACACTGACATTATGTAGCTCGAGAGCGAACCTATGGCGCAACTTTGGCATTATGATTGCCTTCACCGTCTTCTTCCTCGCCATGACAGTTCTGGCTGTCGACACGATTCGTTTCAAGGGATCCGGTGCCCAGTCCCTGATTTTCGCGAAGCCTCGGGATGAGAAGACGGTGGACCACGAGAAGAACGGACCTACTGAAGAGAGAGAAGAGGCATTTGAGCCCATCGGCGACGGCCAAAGTGTTTTCACATTCAAGGACATCAACTACACAGTCCCTTACGGCAAAGGCGAACGACAACTCTTGAACGGCGTCTGCGGATACGCCAAGCCTGGTAAGATGATCGCTCTCATGGGCAGCTCCGGCGCCGGAAAGACGACTCTTCTCAACACCATCGCCCAGAGACAGAAGATTGGTGTTGTTGCGGGAGATATGCTTGTGAACGGAGCTAGCCTGGGGCCCGAGTTCCAGAGAGGTACTGGTTTCTGTGAGCAGAGAGACATCCACGAAGGAACCGCTACGATCAGAGAGGCATTGGAGTTCTCTGCGTTACTTCGACAGGAACGCGCGATTCCTCGTGAGGAGAAGATTGCGTACGTGGATCGGATTATTCACCTCTTGGAACTGGGTGATTTGCAGCACGCCATCATATCTTCTTTGACAGTTGAGCAGAGGAAGAGAGTGACTATTGGAGTTGAACTCGGTAAGCATTCGGATTCCATCCAACGAAGTCCCCCACCTGAGAATTTCAGCTGACATACGAGTAGCTGCTAAACCGAGTCTTCTTCTATTCCTCGATGAGCCCACGAGTGGTCTTGACAGCCAATCTGCATTCTCCATTGTGCGGTTCCTCCGAAAGTTATGTGACGCTGGGCAAGCCATCATCTGCACAATCCACCAGCCCTCTTCGGACCTCATCGAGCAGTTCGACATGATCTTGGCCCTCAACCGAGGCGGCAACACTTTCTACTTTGGCCCCGTCGGCACCAATGGCTCAGTTGTCATCGATTACTTCACACAGAGAGGCTTCCCTTGCCCTCCGAGCCGCAACGTCGCCGAATTCATCCTCGAGACGGCATCGCAACCGTCGGTCAAGGACGGCAAATGCATCAACTGGAACGAGGAGTGGCGCAATTCGGAGGAGCACAGAGCTATTATTGCAGAAATCAATCAGATTACTGCCGAGAGACGGGCTCCGCCAGAGAGGTCGACGGCGCAGACGGAGTTTGCGGCCTCGACTGCCTACCAGTGCCTCCTTCTCACGAAGAGGATGTTTGTTCAGCATTGGAGAGAGCCCCAGTACATGTACAGCAGAGTGTTTGTGCATACGATCATGGGTATCTTTAACGGATTCGTAAGTTTTGCAACTGACTCTCTCCTGGATTATGACAGTATTTAACTTCCTTGTAGACATTTTGGATGCTTGGAAACGATATCGCAGGCATGCAGAACCGCATGTTCAGCGCCATTATTCTTATTTTCTTCGTACCTCCCACAGTTGTCAACAGCGTCGTGATCAAGTTCTTCCAGAACCGAGATCTGTGGGAAGACCGCGAACTGCCTAGTCGCACGTATGGCTGGGTTGCATTCTGCACAGCCAACGTCGTTTGTGAAATCCCCATGGCCATCGTATCTGCCACCATCTACTGGCTGTTGTGGTATTTCCCTGTCGGCTTCCCAGCTGTTCCGTCTGTCTCTGGCTACACCTACCTCATGGTTCTTGTCTGGTCTCTGTTCCAATCCAGCTGGGGCCAGTGGATCTCCGCCTTCGGGCCATCTTACTCCACGGTGTCAAACGTAAGCAACTGAACCTCAACTATGCTGCAATTTCATTTCTAACATCGACATTGACAGATTCTGCCCTTCTTCTTCGTCATGATTGCCATCTTCAACGGCATCCTGGTGCCTTATGTCTCCATGCCCTCGTTCTGGAAGTACTGGATGTACTACATCAACCCAACAACCTGGTTCAGTCGAGGCGTTCTCTCAGCCGTCCTTCCACCGGCAGCCGTGCAGTGCAGCTCTGCAGAGTTCGCCAGGTTCAACCCACCCCCAGGCTCAACGTGTGGCCAATACGCCGACCGGTTCGTCAATGAGGTCGCCATGGCGGGCTACCTGGAGGACCCTAACGCGACTTCCAACTGCGGCTACTGCCCATACAATAACGGCGGCGAGTACATGCAGACGCTCAACGTCCACAATAGCGATAAGTGGCCTGCTTTTGGCATCCTGGTTGCCTTTGCCGTTGCCAACTGGGCTCTTGTGTACTTCTTTGTTTACACCGTTAGGATTCGAGGTTGGTCTTTTGGAGTTGCAACAGTCGCGAAACAGTGTTCAAAGCTCGTGGGCAAAATTTCTGGGCGCGGCAAGCAGAGCACCACCGAGAATACCGAAGCTTGATCTAGATGGAAGGACATAGAGCAGACTCAATTGAGCATCGCGACTGCGTAAATCATCTGTGTAACAGTAAGACCCAATGTTTCGCAATATGGGTTATCCATCTTCCTCGCACAATATGCCCCAAACGAGACTTGCTTGGCTGGCATCCAGCACAGCCGAGAGTATTCTCACCCCGAAAACGACAAACAATTGAAAATATTGGACGTTCCCGTGTGACACCAACCCCACCGGCGCTAGCTGTTGCGGCTTCTTGCAGACCGAGATCGACGTCTTCAGTCGGGGATTCTGAGACATTCATTAGCACCACGGCCCGTCGCGTCAGGCAACCTGACCCCATGCTCGACGCGTCTTTCAGAACATCAAAATCGGGCTATCGCCTCTGACGCATGTCATCGACGGAGCTTGGGTTCGTAGCTGATTTTTTGATCCTGCGTCTGTCTTTGCCGCTGATTGGAGTGCATCGCGTTTCGTCATGTCTTTGAACACACTCGGAGGGGATGCCATCATTGATGAGAAGCACGAGTCTCAGCCTACTTTCGAACATGTCCCTGGTGCTTCTCTTCTCAAAGGTTTGCCAGTGTCCGCGAACATAGAGCGATGGTGCTACCGACACAGATCGCGGGATGGCACCGAACCAACGCTGGGGGTAATATACTTCGACACTGGCAGCGACGCGAAAGAATACCTGCAAATCAAAGCCGAGGTGGCTGCTAAGGTACATACATCACTTTGCCTACTATGAGCCAAGAGGAATCAACTAATATTAAGCTACTTAGGCTGGTATTAGATACACATCGCACCGACTTCCGCCTGACGCGTCGGCCGATGAGACGCTCGATAAAATTGCGGAACTAAATGAGGACGAAACCACTCATGGCATCCTAGTACAGCGACCTCTACCACACCATCTCGAGGAACACGAAATAATGGGTAGCATTCACACCAAAAAGCACATTGAGGAATACGCAAAGGGATATGCGACCAATATTGCAGCAGATGCTCTGAGACGGCTACTCGATGCCTACCAAAAAGCCTGGATGCTCGACCTGACCATCGTCTTGGTGGGAGGCACCAACATCATCACGCCAGGCTTCAAGGCGGATTTGACACGCCATCTTCCTCATGTCGAAATTCTGGAAGCGATCGATGCTAAATTGGCTGGCAGCCATTCGGAGGATCCCAAGCGCCACTTCGTTATTATGACGGAACGGAACGAGGGCGGATCGATCAAACCGAGCATGATTGGGTCTGGGGTTAAGCTGGTAGTTGACCTCGGTTTTGATGTGAAGACTAAAATGGGTGATTTGGATCCTGGGGTGCACGACATTAGCAATCTTGTTGTCGTGCCTACCCCAGGAGGAGTGTTACCGGTCATCATTTGGCTCATGATGGAACGCACAATCAAGGCAAAGACACACGTAGACTCCTCTCGAAACTGCTATCCTCTAGGCGTGCAGTCTGGATGTACAGTTTCCTAAGTACTCCTGATTATGGCGCGCGAAGTAGCCAAGTTAAGAGGGCTATTTTCAGACATTAATCACTAATTCAAACTTCTCAGAGCTTGGTAGCTCGAGTCGAACACCGAGTAAATCAGATATCGATGTTTCATGCCTTTTCCACCTCACTTACCCCCATACTAACTTCTTTCTTCAGCTCATTCCTCTGGATCAGTCCTGACTGTTGCCTGATATTTGCCATTCTAATCATGTCCGCCTCTCCTTGATTACCACCGAAAAGCTTGTCCATCTCTTCGATCCGAACTCCCTTGGTCTCGGGGACGAAGAAGTAGACCCATACAATGAGGATTACACAGAACGCTAGCAAGTTAGAATTATCATATGCACTCGACAGTCCAAGGAGTTTCTGACTTACCCAGGAAGAAGTAGAATGTGCCAAACGTGATTGCCTCAAGCATTCGGGGAGTAATGAGAGCAACGATGAACTTATGAATGTCAGCTTTGCATGCAAGACCATCAAAATTTCATATTGACTTACGTTGCTCAGCCAATTGGTTCCAATAGCAAGACCAACTGCTTGGGATCGCACTCCAGGCGGGAAAATCTCCGAAGGCACAATCCAGTTGACGCATCCGATGCTGAAGGCGAAATTGGCGATGTAGGCCCATACAAAGAACGCAGCAGCCCACCCAGCTGACGTATTGCTTGCCCAGTTGTCCTTGTAGACAGCATAGAGAGTTCCTACAATGAGTTGGGACACTCCCATGCCGACTCCACCGATGATGAGGACTTTCTTACGTCCCCATCTGTCCATGAACATGATGGCAGGGATGGTGGAGAAGAAGTTGATGACACCGACGACGCCAGTTGCTAGCAGATCTACAGAGTTGCCCGAAAGTCCTATGTTTCGAAAAATTATCGGCGAATAATAAATGATGGCGTTGATACCTTACCGTGTTGTTAGTCATTCGCTGAGGAGACACTGAAATCGCTGCTTGACTTTGGAAACAATCAAACATTCTGAACGTGATACATACCGGTAAATTGCTGTATCAGTTGGAGCAGACAGGCGATCACCAAACGGCGGTTGAGGTGGCGAACAACGAATAGTGACTTGTATCTCTCCATGGTAATTTTCAGGCGTGAAGTGACTTCAGGATACAGTTCGGCGGTTGTCTCGATGTCAAATCGGGCTGCGACCTTGATCTCTGTCAACTCGAGCTTAAGCCGAGCGTCTGTTGGTGGGACACGCCGGATGCGGACGAGGGTAGCAAGCGCATCCTCCTCGCGATCTAGTAGTTAAACGTAAGAAGAAAGCCAATTGCCCAAGGTCTGAATTATCCTTACCTTTCATCAAAAGCCAGCGCGGGGTGTATGGCAAAAAGAAGGTCCCAGCACAAAGGATTATCGAAGGTACACACTGGAGAGCAAGAGGGAGTCTCCAAGCTGCAGGAGACTGGCCGTCACCTGTGCCTCCAATATGCTGGGTCCCGTAGTCCAGCCAAAAAGCAATCATGATTCCCACCGTGATGCCAAGCTGCTGAAGCGCGACAAGACTTCCTCGAAGGTTCGGCGGCGCAAGCTCACTAAGGTACAGAGGAACAACCATGGACAACTGACCAATCGACAACCCAGCAATGAAGCGGCCGATGAATATCATGGGGACGTTGATCGACGCGGCTTGGATGATCGAGCCGATGAGGAAGATGATGTTGGCTAGGAAAATTGTCCAGCGACGCGATAGGGCGTCAGCAATTGGGCCATTGATTAAAGCACCAACCATTGCTCCGAGTGTAAGTACTGCCACCATCCAGCCTTGGAGAGTCGCATCCTCGGAGAGAGTTGGGAATTGTTTGGCCTGTAATGATAGAAGTCAGGCTACTGAGACCCACAAGCCGCGGAGGGTTGAATGCAGACTGACAAAGTTGTTCATCACCAGAACGCCGCTGATTACGCCTTGGTCATACCTGGAAGAGTATCAATAGGTCAACACACACTTCAAGTTGCCTTCTCAAAAAGCCCAGGGGTTCACATTGAAACTTACCCAAATAACAAACCGCCAATACTTGCGAAACATGCTAGAAAGAAGATGTATGGCTCGTGAATGAGGCCTTTATAGCCTAGGAATGATGTTCAGTAACGATCGGTATTCAAGCCAATGCTTTGATTCATATACCAGCTGCGCCATATGTGATTTCCATGTCGAGTATGATATTTTAGCGATAGAAGTAGGAACCTGATTGTCCAAAAAATCAAGAGGTCAAGACTTGCAGCTGTAGAAACCAAGAGCTGGGACATACCACATTGTTGATAGCTCCTCCGATGGGAAGGAGGGCAACATGATTATACATGAAGAAAACGTAACGCACCATCGGAGAATTCCCCCCAGACGGCCCACGGCAGACTCTCTGGGGTCCTTCTAATGAACGGAGAAACTGGGGAAAGTGGATGACGGTGCCGCAAGTCTGAATCTTGTTATCGGCGCGCTGTGCTCCGAAGGTGGAGGCGACGAGGATGCTTTCATCAGATGACCCCAACTTGTAGTTCATCGGCTTCGTTGTACTCGACATGCTTTCTTCGTTAACATCAGACGGAATGCTTCCACCAACGTCCGAGAAAGACCAACTCTCACCCCGCTTTGAGTTAAACACCCGGGTCTCAATGTCGGAAGGTACTTATGTCACAGCTCCGTCTTCGGACTTCGCAATGAGAGCGGTGGCTGCCGCAGCCTCGGTTCCTCTTCCGACTAAACAAGGCTACGAATATGTTCGATTTGACGTGAAACTCGAGCAAAATCTTTGTAAATTAGCTTCAGACTCATTTTCAGTGTGGCGGTCTCCTATTAATGGTGCTGGTGATACTCGAAGACAACATATTCTCGATAACTATCACATATACAAATTGGGCTTAGCCGCTGTGGTAAAAGCCTTCGCAAAGACACCTTTAGGTCTAGGAGTCAAAGATGAGAGTATTGTAGGCAGAAAGTCTGGTGTCATCAAGCTTCCTTCCAATGCGGTTGGTCCCGGATGTGTACAGCTTGGGTAGGTGATGTTCGATCTAACATACTGACCGAACATTGAAGCTGGCACCAAATTATTCTACCGTTGATTCAACATTAAAGCCACGGATGTAAAGCCAAGGATGTTTTAATCATACACATGTTAGGTGAGTTGAGGGAGTCGTTGCAGGAGGAGAAGGCGGCACAGTTTTCCCTTCACGTCTAAGAACATACATAAGATGCGGATGACCATGTCCAGAAAACAACTCAGTAGTTTCATGAGTGCATTGACAATCCTTCCAAAATTGAACTTTTCTAATTCACTGGATGATAGTAAGTTTGATATGCTACGGCCCATCTCACCCCATAGGTTTTCAAGAGAGAAGTCCTTCCTTAAAAAATTTGCGAGGGACTCCCCAAAAACAAATAAGCCCAAAGGCAAGAAAATCACTTTTTTCTATGGTCTCTAGAATAGGGAAATCGAGGTAACTATCGCCACCCCCTTAAAGCCTCATCATCTGATCCTGCCTGTGATCCAAGCCACACCGCAAGATGCCGACTTTGGGCATCAGGCACGCAACTTAGAAAGCCTCAAAATACAATGTTGTGCGCACTGCCCCTTTTCGAGCGTTATGTTATTTATGAAAAAATTCACCTGTTTTGGATTAATCCTTCATCGTTGAGATGCCGATCGATCCGCGCGGCATACAACAGACTGGAGCCTTTTGTCCGTCGTACTTCATAGTCTCTCTGGGTTAGCACTCGTGGCACTCTGGCAGCAAGCCACAATATTGTCGCCCCTGCCAATGGAATTGCGTCTATTCCCCATCGCGTTATTCATCAGGCGTTATGGCTTGACAGTTCAAGCCGCGAGATTCTAGGCTGCCAAGTCGAAACGGCGAAGGACGGGGAGTGAGTGCCGAGCTCGGCGTTCTATCAGGGCTCGTGCACTTGAAGGGAATAGCAAAATTTTGTGAAAATCATGAAGGAAAGGTAAGTGAGGTAAGTTGGCTCGTCCCGGGGCTTTTCGTTGAAGTCGCTTGCGTTCTTAGATCTATGCGAGCAATAGTGACATGCTGTCTGCTTTCCCTCCTAGTTGTATGTGAAGCGAGATCAGAGTCGTTCAAACTTCAGTGAAAAAAGCCGCAAAACCGTTCAGGAGGCGGAGGTAGGCGATTTCAACATGGCTTTTGTGAAAGCGGATGTGACGGAGGCGACCGCGCGGCCTCCCGAAGATGGCGACGCCCTCAAGCCCATGAAGCCAGGAACACTTTGGTCCAATCCTACTTGGGCACAAGTGCTCAGCCGGACTGTAACTAGACGCGCTAGTACCTGGCATTGACTCATCATCTGTGCAATCAAAGTCGAGATCGGCGAAATTTCTTCCATAATCGCTTTCGCGGCAGTCTAGTGCAGACCGGCGCCACAATCGGCGCGAACCTTGCCCTTTCTGGACCTTGTGATAACTTCACTTCTACTTTTTCGTTTCTTCGCACAGAGATTGCGGTTTTGAGTGGCAACTGCTGTGGTGATATTGATGCATGGCTTCCGCCTCATCATCGCAACAATTCAGTGTTGAGCAAAGTTTCAGTATTCAGGTCGCCTCATATGTGAGGTCTGAATGTAGCAAGTTTGATCTATGTGAGGGTGCATAAAAGAGCAAGACCCGAAACACCGTGTCAACTCACAACATGAATACATGTCATGAGATGCTCTAAGGCATTTTCTTTCCTAAAGGCCAACTCTTGGCCGAGAATCTAATAGCAGTGAAGCTCGTGGCACACACAGTGATGTATCCGAAGCTTGAATTCACCTGATCAGTTCATTCTACTGCTACTCTAGTCGGGAAGCACCGGAAAATCTGAATGCCTCCGAATACTCATGAGAAAATCCGCGCGAGAAGATCGCGTAATGTTTTCTGGGCACGTTTCGCCGTGCAAACCTTTGTTCCAGACTTCTCCCCGGCATTCACTTGTGTGGAACCACATCGACGATTACTTTCACATCTTTTTGGGTTTCCCAGGAAGCTTATTTTGGTCTTAGCTACTCAATAGATTGATCGGCGACATGCGATAGGAGTAAAGCGCACTCGTCGTCCGTTCCGTCGGTAACACCGTAGGACTAACATGTCAAAGGCATGGCGTCTACTCGCTTAGCGCCTTACGATGCAGAAAAGTCAGGGACCGTCCCTTAATTTTTCTCATCTGCCGAAGCAACTTCATAGGTCAACAAGCGGTCTCTCACCACTTCGCTGGACTATTGATCTTCAGCCGCCCGTTACCCCTGCTGTCAACCCCTGCATATTCGAGTCCAGACTCTTACGCAAGCTGGGGATCTCCACCAGGCACGAGGGGTTGAGCTAGCTAAAATCTGCTGTTTTGGGTCCGTGGACTCTCAGCTACAACTCCCGTTGCGAGCTGAATTCCTCAATTTGGCAACGGGCAAGGTAGCTACACGCTCAATCCACGTGGATCTATCATCGACCTGACCCAGGAACACCAGCGACTCAAGCCCAATACAGCCATCTGTGCGGCCTTAAGGGTCCAGAATCTGTTACCAACAGTCTGGAAATCCTGTCTAGTAGGGGGACATGGGCCTTTAGAGCGAACAGCACACGGCCGCCTTTCCCAATCCCATGGTACAGCTCCGTGGTCCAGCTCCGGGCCTAGTCCTCCACCGCTTCTTGCCGGCCGCGTGATGTGGAAATGAGCATTCAACATCAACACTATTGTATGCATCGTGAAGATGAAGCGAGTCGTGGAGAGAGCCGAGCACTGCTGTTGTCGCCGCAAGTGCGATATTGGGGAACGGAAAGCAAAAACATTGGCTAGACTACGGGGTCAGCGGCATCGTGGGATGAATACATAAGGAACTGAGATATCCGCCATTATCGACGAAATATCTCGCCAGTCAACTCAAGCCTCTTCGCTCCTCTTCACTCTCTTTACACCTTGAGCTCCGATCCTTGAAAGCTCTTTCTTTCGATCGACTTCTCCAGTTCGACAGAGATCATTCAAAATGCGCTCTGCTCTATGGCTACATGGGTTACACAACCCTCACTAGCTACGACACTCAGGCTTGTGCTTCCAAGTGCGATGCAATCAACGGCTGTGTTGCTTTCAACATTTACTTCGAGCGTGATCCCTCTGTTGTAAGTTTGGTCCTGATCAACACAAGCACCCAATTTCTGACTTTATCTAGGAACCCGCCGATGCCTGCCCCAACCCCGCTAGCACCAATGTCATCAAGTGTGTCTTCTGGGGTGGCCCCGTCTACGAGAACACCGCCAACAACCGCGGCCAATGGCGCAACCAGTTCGAGGTTGTCATCGCTGGATCCAACGGCTACGTCGCCCAGCGCGCCGATGACCAGGCCGGTTACAGCTCCGCCGTCTACTTGGGAGATAACTCCATCAACGCTCCCCTCGACTGCGCTGGATACGACACTTTCTTGGGCTCCAAGATCTTCACCGACGGCCCCTTCGACCCTAAGCTCTGCGCTGCTGCCTGTACCGCTCAGTCCGAGTACAACGTTGCTCACCCTCCCGCGAACGCTCCCGCTCAGACTTGCCAGTTCTTCAACACCTTCTTCGTCTTGAAGAATGGAGTTCCCGAGGGACAGTACTGCTCCTTGTACTCCAAGTCCTGGGACAACAGCTATGCCACCAACAACGGCCAATGGCGCGGCAGTGACCACTACACCATCTCTTACAGCTTCTCCTACACCAACGCCACGGACGCCGGCAAGCCCAGAATTCCTTGTGCCGTCGCCAGCGCCAGCTCCGCCATTGTCACCTCCAGCCTTCAGCCTTACTGCTCTTCTCTCCTCGGCTACACGACCCCGGTCACCACCGCCACCGTGACTGACTTCACTACCGTCCCTGCCACCACCGTCATCTCCACTGTCACTCCCTTGACCACTTCTTACAGCACCACTACTCAGCTGGTTGCCGTTACCAAGCAGCTCAAGCGTGACCTGCCTCCCCGTCCCACCACTACTTGCCTCCACGATGACCCCACTCCCCTTGACCACTCCATCAAGGTCAGACGTGGTCTCTGGGCCCGCGATGAGCCTCTCGTCAACGGCACCAAGGATGACGATGGAAACTTCGTCGATGTCGTTGCCCTTCCCGATGTCACTCCTTCCAACACCACCAGCTCTCTTAGAAAGGCTCGCCGCGATGGTACCCCTGCTGGTCTTTCCGGATTCTCTGGTATGTCACATCTTCTTCTTTCTCAACCCGCATGATACTGACTGCTATCTTCAGCTGACGTCGTCTCTTCCGCTTGCTCCCTGCTCGCCACCCCCGTGACCAGCACTAAGACCGCCTCCGCTACGACTGTCCAGACTATCACCACTGGCGCGGCTTCCAGCACCACCACGGCAGCCACCAGCACCGTCATCATCGTCCAGACTGTCACTTCTACTACCACCATCAACGTTGCCGCCAGCGCTCCTACTGGCACCATTGGCTACCTCAGCCTCAACCCCATCGTCAACCCCAACTCCCAGTACGCCCTGTCCGACGATGCCACTCACATGACCGACAACTGGTATAAGCAGGGCAGTCGCGAGACCTTCATTGTGGCCGCAGACGGCAGCCTCTACTCTGTCACCCACAACGCCTACTACTACATCGACACCTCGTCCACTTACAGCTTGCTCTACTGGTCCAACAACAAGAGCAGCGCCATGAAGATCTTCTCCTACACCACTCTCGCGAACGGCAACTCCCAGGTCTTCATGAACTCCAATGGCAAGGCCTACCAGTTCTGCATCCGCCAAGCGAGCAAGGTCGGCGACGGCAACACGGGCTCTGGCCAGCACATCTACGCCTTCTCCGGCGCGACTGCACCTCTCAGCTACTGCACTATCATTGACTTGATCATTATCCCTGCATAAGCGAATCAAGGACCGACCTTCTTTATGATTTTATTTCTCAGCATTAGAAAGATGGCGCGGCGTTTAAGTGATAGGGGGTGGTTTCTCTAATTTTTCTTAGAATCTTGGCTCTAGACTTCAAACATCAAGCAATAATTAATATTCATATCAAAAAAATATCTTAAATACTCTGCACGTTCCCGCCCCAACAATTTCTTATTGTCGCCATGCTACTCTCCCAGCACAAGAATCGTGACAAGGAAGAGGGCAAAATTTGTCACGAGTTATAGCACACAGCAATGGGCATACGGAGTATAATAAAGTAGCCTAACCTATTAAAATAGAAATAGATAAAAGAAAAAGGTCTATATATAGGATATAAATAAAATATATATAATATAGTATATAATAAGTACTTTATAAATTACGGTCCTTATTTTTATTATATAATATACTCCTTAATTATTATTATAAAGGAGCTATTATATTTAAGATAGGACCTCTAAATAGCTTTATAAAGGCCCGATTTAGTTAAGTATAAATAAAGGAAAAATAAGTATAAAAGATATACGTCTTTTAGAGCGCGTTTATTATTAATATCCTTTTTATTTAAAATAAATAGAATTTTAATTAAAAATAGTGCGTAGTTTATTACTTTTAGTATATAAATTAGTAAAAGCGAGGCTACCTATTTACTTTATATATATTTAAAATTTTATAGCCTCGCTTCGCTATTATTTTTTTTCTTTTTTTTAACTTTTTATAGTCGTTATATATACTTTTATTTATTATGCGCGTATATTAGCGCTATTAAATCCTTTATTAATTTTATTCTAAATATAAATATTTAATATATCCGCGGTTATTAATAAGTTTTATATAATTTTTATAATATATTTTATATATATATTATATAGTTTATTAAAAGTTTAGTTAAATAATAATAATAACGAGGCCTTTATAATTAAATCCCCTTTTTACCCCCGCCGACCTATTCTTTTTATATATTAGGGCCCTATTACCGAGCTCTCTTTTTTTAATTAAGAGGACGTTAAGGCTATTATTAAAAATACTAAGAATTTTAAAGAGTTCGAGGCTCTTTTTAATAATAAAGACGTAAGCTATAATAAAGATATAGGTAATTATAAAAGCTCTAATAATAAGTTTTTATTTCCCCCTATTTCGGAGTTTAAGAGCGAAAAGGAGTTTAAAAAAAAAGAAGACGATAATAAAAATAAAGATATAGATAATTTATTTTTTAAAAAGGGTATATTATATACTATTTTCTTAGGTATTTATATTTAATATTATTTAAATTTTAAAAAGCGTAAGCTTATAATTACTTTTATTAATAAAAAAGGCGTTAAAAAATAAAAAAAAAATAAAAAAAAGAGAACGCTAAAAAATAAAAGTACCCCTTATAGTAAATATAATTCTTTTTATTTATAAAGATTTATTTAATATATACTTAGTCTTTAAAAAGTTTAAAAGCGAGGTTTTCGAGGAGCGGGATATTTAGTATATACCCTATTTTTAAATAGCCTTTTAGTATATTAACTATAAAAATAGTAGTCGTTATTTTATAAAAAGTAGTAGCTAGTATATACGCTACTTTAATAGCCGTTTAGTTAAAGCTTATATTAATATATTAATTATTTTATAGCTAATAGCCTAGGCTTTTATTAAAGTAATTATAAATAGCGCTCTCCCCTTTATAAATATATTATCGTTTTTTATTATTAAAAAGCGTATTTTTAATTATAATTTCGATAAAAAATCGCTAAGCTTTATAGTATTATTTATTAAATAGATAATAATATTAAGAAATACGAAAACTATATTTATTTTTAAACGGATAACTTCTTTTTTTTATACCCCCCGACCCCTCCCCCGAGTATATTAGTATTATTTATTATATTTATTGTAGTTATTTATAATTAACCTTTTATCGCCCTCCCCGCTCTCGTACTTTAAGTCGTTAATTTAACGGTCGTTCTACCCCTAGCTCCCCTCGTTATTTTTATTATTATTAACTTTATAAATTTTAAAGTATATAAAGCGCAGTTTTTAATATATATAACCGGTCTCCTCGCTATTAATATTATAGTTCTAGCGGTTTCGTTCTTTTTAAATTAGGAGTTTAATTAATAAATATAAGCCCGAGTCTTATTTTTATATATATATACTTTATAAAATAAAGTTATTTTAAAAATTTAGGCCTTCGGGCTAAGAAAAGTTTTATTTATTTTATTTTAAGCCTCTGGGCCGTACTTTAAGTTCTATTTATAGTTTACTTTTAGGTACTAAGTTTTTTTAAGTATAGTTTAAATTAATTATTTTTAATTACTTTAGTTATTTATAATAATTTTTTGTATATTATAGAGGTTAAAGAGTATATAGAAGTATTCGAATTTAGCTTATAAAAGGTTTTTAATAAATCTATTTATTAATATATTTTTTATTAATATATACGTAACTTTAAAGCTATTTTTAGTATATTTTTATTTAAGCTATATATTCTATATATTAATATAACGAAGCCGTATAACTATTTTTTCCCTTTCTTTTATAATAAGTCGAATCGTTTATTAATTATTATACTTAACTAATTATACTTTTTTTAAGTTAAAGGTAATATTTTTAAAAAGGCGTTTTAAAACTATAGTTTTCTTTACGGTTTTTTTAAAATAGAGAAGCTTAGCTTTAATAATTAACGTTATAATTATTATTTAGCGTACGGATTTTTATTAAATTAGGCTGCTAAAAAAGAATATTATATACCCCTAGGATAATCTTTATATTACTTTATTATTTATAAAGCTAGCATCCCATAAGTTAAAAATTAATAAATTATATAA